>NW_003546286.1:363294-404445 GCF_000090795.2 Amphimedon queenslandica | reverse complement strand
ACTAGATCCAGTAGTACTGGTAGCATTTACTGTGGAACCACTAATGGAGCTGGTAGAGCTAATGTGAAGACCTTCAAACTCATTTTGTCCATTTTTTGTCTCGTTATCCTCCTCTTCATATCAGGAGATGTGGAGCTTAACCCTGGCCCCACTCTTACAGGTATTCATATTTTGGAGCTACATTTCATAACTTTGCTATCTATTGTGCACAGATAAGCCAAAAAGAGATGAATTATTTGAATTATTGAGTAGCTCAAAGTTTATTGCTGGTACTTGGGAACAGTTTGTATGTTGTCTACCTAAAATGACACAAGATATGATTGCTGGAATCAAAGAGAGAGTGTCGAAAGAAGAGAACATCATGAGTGCCATAGCTCAACATTGTTTTGATAATAATCCTGATATAACATGGAGAAATCTCATTGATGCTTTGCTGGATGCTAATGAGGTTACTGTAGCTCGTAATGTTTTAGACAAGCACTCAGGTATAATAGAGAGTTTTACACATGATGATTTCTTCATATATTTTAGGTACAAGTAGTTCTAGTAAAAATGTCTACAAAACAGTAATGAAAGTCCTAAGATCTCATTATTCAAAATTGACAGCAAGTACTCAAACTTGCCTTACAAAAGTAGCCGATGAGTTGTACAGTAAAAATTTGATCAATCGTGAAGTTAAGCATTCACCAACTTTTGAAAAAATTGAAATAGACTTCTCAGCAATGGTTTCTATATACACAGAAGACACAGAAAAGATGATAGAAGTGTGTTCTCTTTTCTTAGATTGTCTGTCAATTGCAGAAGGTCCAGCTAAAGAGGAGGCCATTGCACTAGCTAGAGACTGGGAGAATGAATTATTCAGAGACCATCAAGTATCGTTCTTTCTTACTAAGGCAGCCACAGCCTTTACTCCTAAAGAAGTAGAACTTGGCTTTAATGATAAACTAGCAATTGAACTTAGAAACCTACACAAGAAATATGCAAAACTGATGACTGATATTACTACATATTATGCTTCCAGTGGAAAACGTGATCCAATTGTTTTTGCTCGATGGGTTCAAAACACTTTTGATGAAACTGGTTTAGCACAAGATGGCGTGACGATTGATAAAATATTTGAGCAAATGCAATCTCATTGCAGTTTTATTGATATTGATGCAGTAATTGGTCTAATAGAAGCATATCCTATTGATGATGATTCACTACAGGCAAGGCTTGATAAATATACTGATAACATTAATAAATTTATCGATTCAACAGAACTCGATGACATTGTTAAAACTATTGAAGCAGCGATTATTGGAGAAACTATTAAAGTTGATCCTAAAATTATTCTCAAACTTTCTGGAAAATGGAACCATCAAACTATTGGCCATGTTCATAAGCTAATGAAGTATTTATTTGATGAAGAAGCAAAATATATTACTGTAAAGAAGTTTTTACGAGGATCAATTTGTATCCAATTTTTGGTCTTTTCAAAACGATCAGTTCCAACTCTCATTGTGAAATCACAAGCTAAATTTGCCTTCATGCATCTTCTTGGTATATTTCAACTGATCATTGCTAATCAAATTATCATTGACAGAGAGGAAGATAGTAGCTTCACATTTGAAGAATCACTTCTACAGTCCATTGCAAGTATTAAAAGTAATCCTGAATATCACAGACTATCATTACTTTTGATAGAACTTAAAATGAAAATAAATTATCAGAACACTAATGGCCAGACTGCATTAATGTTAGCTAGTGTAGATGGGCACATTGAAATCTTTCAATCATTACTACAAAATGGTGCTGATCCTTTTGTAAAATTACCAGAAAATAGAGAATTTATTGGATTAAACAGTTTAGCATGCACTGCCCTTTCTCAGCATATTTACAAATCCATTGGTGGAGAAAAAATAATACCTAAAGATGACACTTCAGTTGAAGATATTCTGGAAATGGCTGTTAACAAAAGAGAAGTGAGTAGTTATCAATCATTTAAATACGTTATTGAAAATAATTTGAAAAAAAGGTTTCAATGTTTGCAAAATTGTTTTCATGCATTAAACAGTCATTTTCTTGATGCTACCACCAAAATTTTGACTAGCAAAGCCTGGGTAACAGAACTAAAACAAAGCTTTCAGTCATACATCAAAGAAGATGCTGCTTGTGAAAATACTCATCAGCTAGTGCAGTTGCTCCAGCCTCACTACTCATGTTTGAACATCGCCCTACTCACAGTACCATGCACCATCACAGAATCTATCAAGGAACAGGTAGAAGATTACAATACTAACCTGAACATGTTCAAAGATACCACTAGCCTACTGGAGCTTACAATGATGACTAAAGGAATGCTATGCGGCTCTAATGATTTTGGCTGTTCAAAATTTATTTCGAGACTCAAGAAGTCATGGTGCTCCAAGACAATCACTGAATTGGATATAATGGGAAATTTTTATTTATCATCTTTTCTAACTCTGCAAGAAATACATTGTGATGCCTCCAGCATGACATGTACATACTTAATACCTCAACTACAAACTGAGAAATTAATGAAAGCAGTTATTGAACAGGAAGGGTCTCTAAACAAGATTGGTGTATTTGAGGTCATTATTAATGACATTCCTCTCACAATAAAGGATACAGATAATTTATCTTTAATTGAGGCCATGATGCAAAAATCAATGTCATATAATAGCACTGCCCTTTTGTTTGCTTGTGAAAGAGGAGATTTCTCAACTGTTCAATTATTACTGAGTAGAAATTTAGATGATGGATCGACTGGTTTGATGATGCTTGTTACATACATAGCTGCTTTGATGGCTGCAAGTCGCTATGGACATCACCAAATTGTTGAACTCTTGCTGAATAAAGTTCCAGATATTGATATTCAAGATGATAATGGACGGACTGCTTTGATAAGGGCTAGTTGTCATGGTCATCATCAAGTTGTTGAGCTCATACTAAATGAAGCTCCAGACATTGATATTCAAGATAATAATGGATGGACTGCTTTGATGCTTGCTAGCCATAATGGTCATCACCAGGTTGTAGAGCTCATACTGAATAAAATTTCAAATATTAACATTCAAAATAGAGATGGATGGACTGCTTTGATGTCTGCTATTTACAAAGGTCATAACCAGGTTGTCAAACTCTTACTGAGTAAAAATCCAAATACTAACATTCAAGATAATGATGGATGGACTGCTTTGATGTTTGCTAGTCGCTATGATCATCACCAGGTTGTTGAACTCTTACTGAATAAAGATCCAGATATTAACATTCAAGATAATGATGGATGGACTGCTTTGAAGTTTGCTAGTTGCTATGGTCATCACCAGGTTGTTGAACTCTTACTGAGTAAAAATCCAGATATTAACATTCAAGATAACGATGGATGTACTGCTTTGATATCTGCTAGTTGCAATGGTTATCACCAGGTTGTTGAACTCTTACTGAATAAAGATCCAGATATTAACATTCAAGATAATGATGGATGGACTGCTTTGATGTTTGCTAGTCACTATGATCATCACCAGGTTGTTGAACTCTTACTGAATAAAGGTCCAGATATTAACTTTCAAAATAATAATGGATCGACTGCTTTGATGCTTGCTAGTTACAATGGTCATCACCAGGTTGTTAAACTCTTACTGAGTAAAAATCCAGATATTAACATTCAAAATAACGATGGATGTACTGCTTTGATATCTGCTAGTCGCAATGGTTACCACCAGGTTGTTGAACTCTTACTGAGTAAAGATGCAGATATTAACATTCAAGATAATAATGGTGACAGTGCATTAACTATTACCATGGTTTTCTCTCATTTTATTATTACTGAAGTTTTTGACATAACTCCTGACAGACGTATTCAACTTCTCCACCAGTTGCACACTGGTGATTATATCAAAACATTACAACTTTTACTTAACTGTCATCATATTAATCATACTGATGGTAAGAATTGTCATTCATTAGCAGTAGCAGCAAAATTCAATAATTTTGATGCAGTTACTATCTTAATTGAAAAATGTAGCATCACACCAGAACACATCATCAGTGCTTTCACTGCTGCATGTTATGAAGGTCATTTTTCAATGATAATTCACCTATCTGAGAAAATAACAACTCTTTCAAATAATGAGAGAAAATTATTAGTAGCAGCTGCTGAAGGAAATTTAGGAATATTGATTGATATGCTTTGTTTCATTGGTATGAGTCCAAATACACCATTGGTAGCTGGTATAACTTCGTTAATGATAGCAGCTTCATGTGGACACATTGAATTAGTTGAAGCACTAATACAAGTTGGAGCCGATGTTAATAAAAAAAATGATGAAGGCCTAAATGCACTTGATATAGTGAATGATATTTCTTTTTATGATCGAGCTAATATTAAACAGCTTTTAATTCCTAATACTCCAGCTGGTAAACTGGATCAAGTATCAAACAATGCCAAGTCAAATAATGAAAAAACCAGTATTGGTGATACAATCAAGTCAAATTTTGGCAAATATATAAAGGAGTTTTACGATCCATACTATGCAAAGCAGAAAGAATTGAAAATGGTGCCTTCTGAAGCAATTGATCAATATAAAAAAAGCAGCACTTACTTTTTGACTAGTATCTACAATACAGTTTGTGCTTTAATTAAATGATTGCTTGTAGTCATTATAATTATTATTTATAGTTATTGGAGTGTATTAATTACATGTACATGGTATGTCTAGTGATTTTTGTGGCATAGCCTATAATTATATTAGCATTACTTAATCAAGTATTTTTAAAATATAACCTGAATTGCTATTAATTTTAATAATAAAATAACTATACTACCAGGTATCATAGATGCATGTATAAAAAAATGTTAATCAAGTTAATGTCATGATTCTGTTCCACTATGAAAGCAATAACCACAACTTCATTAGCATTCACATTTAGCAACAGTCAACATTCAATTAAGACAAATTAGTAAATGCTCCTCCATTCTTTTCTTCATCTCGTGACACTGTAAAGACATTCATTAACATAATTTATACCACCAGTGCATGTAACAAACAAAATTGAATTCTTGTGTAACATGCAATAGGTAAGTCCCAGACCAGAATAGAGAATGATCTTCCTTGGCTTGAATGGAGAGTGACATAAAGTATGGCTGCATGATAGTGCCTAAAATGATAAAATAATGATAATGCAAAATTAAATATTACCAACTGACTTTGATACAACAGTTGCTGGATCCCGTCCACTAAAGGCACCTTTAAATGCAAACCAGGCCACAAGGCAATGTATCAAACCCAAGTTGAGGTCTCTGCAGTTAGAAATAAAGTCTTTCCTGATAGTCAAAGGAGTCTTGCTGCACTTCTCAGCAACGACATCATCAAATGCAAAGAAAATAAGTAAAAAGATTACAGAAACCACCAACTTCATCTTGACAAAATATCATAGAGTCTATCTACTGATGGTGTATTTTTTATTTATATAGGGTACTTGGAAATGCAGTGACATCATTATGAGCTCACTTAATATTTTACTTAATCATTGGATTGTACTAGCAAAAGTTATAACTAAAATTTAGAAACTAAGTTGTCGTAATTGCAATTATAGATACAATTTTTGAGTAACTTTAAAAATTTGTAAAAAAATTCAATTTTGATTAGAATCAGCTCAAACTTTCTACGCAACATCTTGTTTAGTGAGGAAAACCTAATGACAATACAGTATATAAGCTTCTGTGAGTCTAACAGTTCAACAGCAGTCACCACCTTCTAAACTTCTCCATTTTAAAAATGTTTCTGTTTCATGCAAAAACAAATCAGAAGTAACTAAAATTACTTCAACATGACATATAAATAAAAAAATTGAGTCTATTTTTGTAATTAAAATAATGTATAATGTTAATCAAAGTTTTTTATTTGACCCCAAGTCTGTTTATTTCATAAAAATATCAATGTCACTTTAAATATTAACATGATCTTGCCAGTGCAAAAAAAACCTATAAAAGTATCAGCTATTTGGTTTGTGGATGCTTATAACTTACTTGTATTAAAGCTAATGAAGCTAATGATGCAAATTCATATACAATCCACTTCATGGTTTTTCGGCCTCATACCTACCATAGCATAAAATACAACAGGATTATACACAATTCAAACCTTTTTGAATGTCACTGATAATTGTAGAGACACAGGCAGCAATAGTGTTTGCTTGATTGATATCTCCATACACATCGTAACAATCATATTGGATGGACCTTTCCATCACTCTACTACGCATTAAATTCATGCTACCTTCTGAACAACTCTCTCCTAAAATGGCAGTAAGAAAGCAGCTTATCAAATCATGGCATACCTTCTCCTTTTCTGTGTAAAATAATGGCCACAACCTCGAGGGCATTCATATTTGGCAGCTCAACATTTGAGAAATCTGATTCGTTTCTAAATGTACCTCCATTTCTTTCTCCATTTCCAAGCCAGTAGGCTATACCACTCGATGCTTTTGCAAAAAGAAGAGAGAACTGGCTCCAGAAATTACGAGTGACACTGCAGAGACAACTGCCATATCCTAACCCATCATAACCTGCATAAAATAGACACATATCAACTCATTATTTCAATGTCCTTATGTTGTGAAAGCCAATTCCAATAACTACTTTTTGAGCTATGAATGACTCAAAAATTTTATTAAAAGTTCTAGTTGTAAAAAATTTTTAAAATCTTGTTCACACTTCAATTTACACCTTGAGGCGTAAACAAAGTGTCAAAAAATTGTAATTTTTGCAGAACCTTTTCAATAATAAAATTAATTTTATTATACCTTGTTTTGAGCCGCACCAGTTGACTCCATACCCAAGGTCATTAATAATAGCTGATGAAGGCTCATTTGCAGAAGAATAGACAACAGCTCCTGTAGGATTAGGCTGAGTGCTCACAACCTCAACAACAGGAAAAGTCCCAGACCAGAATAGAGAGGAGTTTACCTTGGCTGTTATGGGGAGTTTGTCAAAATACACTTGATAGTCCCTGGAAATGTGTACATAAAATCAGAGGCAGGATTATGAAACTTATAACTGACTCCTTCATGACTTTGACTGGATCTCGTCCACGGAAAGCTCCTCCAAACGCGGTCCAAACCTCATCACAATTGCTCAGTTGTAGACTCCTACAGACAGAAATGAACTTCTCCCTGAAATCAAGAGGCGTCCCACTGCAACCAAAAGAACAAGCATCAGTGAAGTCGAGCAAGGAAAACAAGGCAAGAAGAAAAACAGGAGCCATAATAAAAAGGGCGTGGTTACTGTGGAGTGTGGAATGCATGCATGGATGCATGGCATGCAAATACCATGCAAGCAAGAGTCTATTTGAATGAAAAGCTTATGGAAGATCAAGCAAGAAGTAGACAAATACCTAATAAGTTAACGAAGCAGCACTGGCTAAGCATATTACGGTATTCTCTGGTAGGTGAGTTAGATTATTGTCAAGAGTAAATAGCTTGTTTGTTGAGACCAACAAAATGGGTGAAACTAATATTATCATATTATTTTTCTACACTGCTATGTTCATGTGGCATTGGTTAAGTATTATTATTGAACAACAAGATTAATTAATTAATTAATTTTAACTATTAATTTTTTAATTAGTTTTAGTAGTCAGTTTACTTTCTGGAAAACCCTGGGCGGCGCCATCCCCTGGGATGGGTACGGGGTTTTAAACGGGAATAAGGTTCATCTCTCTGCCTCCTTGACCGGAAACGGGAGCGGGAACGGCGGGAACTGGTGCCTAAAGAAATTAAGTATAATCAATAATAATATGAATAATTGAATACACCAATGATAATACCTGAAATCACATGTAAAATGACATGAAAGATATGGTATTGCTGGTAACTTTTTAGTCAGGTAGTTTTAAAGGGAGGAGACAATTGTTTGCTTGTACTTATTTTAGTGATTTTCATGGTACTATTTAATCTAACACAAAGCTCTGTAGAATTGATGTCTTAAGCCTTGTTTTTACCACCTTGCATGCATAATGATTTTTTTTAATTTCATCAGTTATCAAAATAGGTATGGAAACAGTAAATGAAGAATTTCATTTCTTCTCACTAAGATTTATAACGGTATAATTTTCTATTGCTTCTGGAGACCGTGTATGTACATTTTTTCTGCTAAAAAGCTCCCATTTGGCAGTTGCCATTTTACTTACTGCTTCCACATCTATTTTTACATTAATATTAAATTTTGATAACTGATAAAATTAAAATTTTCATGGGCTTAATTTAGCCGTTATTTCAAGATTGCTAGTTTGGTGACTTAAAGCCAATTATAACACCAGCTAATATATATACTCTAAAGCTTTACTTTTAGAGGTGTCTCTTCTGAGGCATCATTTTAATTCTAAAGTTTTTGATTCACAAATTCATGTTCCTCTTTAATTATCATGCACACACCAGCAATGCATTGTGTATTGACTATAATTAATGTATTCCTAGACAGGATACTGACCTTTTAGTTCACAACCAGCTTGATCTAAGTAGTATACTGCCTGGGGTGTTTCTGTCTCCTTCAATGTCATATGAAGTGTAATTCTTTCTTGACAGCATAGGTTTATCACACCAAAGTAAGACGAAAGGCTTGGGTCATTCCGAACATTCTCTATTGTAGACTGTGCATCATCAACAATGGTAATTCTTATAGTCAGTTCCATATCCTAACATTATAAGTGTTTTTAAATAATTATAGAAATACATATACAATAATATTAAAATAAAATACACATATGATGATCGCTTTAAAATTTCAAAATATAGCTAGTAACTATTAATTGGAACAGTAAAGCTGCTCATGTTACAGATATCACTTTCACCTACTATATGGCTACATTTTTAAAATTTTCTTTACCTAAGAAGGATGATCAGCAACCCTTTCTTTTTATCGTCAATTGGCCACACCTGTGGACGTGGGTCATACGTTGATTTAATTAGGTCACGCGATATAGTAAATTTTGTGCTGATCTTTTTTATGGGAGTGGTTTGGGATTAATGCATTCAATCCTATCTATAAAATAGGTCAGGCTACATTTGTATATTTTGAAAAACTTTTGTCGCAGTGATTATTTTCTGTAACACTTTTAGTATAGGAATTTTTTTAGAATATTATGTGTGTCACATATGTACTAAATTGTATTGACATGGAATAATCATAGATAATAAAGTAAAGAGTAATCAATGGATTTCTATCTCTAGGACACATCATATTACATGTGATATTATGTCTTTTCTAGACGTGCTCATCTATACATACATACACACACACACACGCATATATATAGATTCGACACAAAGTTGTACTTTACTGGCAGTGTTTTTTAGTGGCCGCTACATATTTTGACTATATCACATTACCTTGGAAGGCAGAGAATGAATGGAATTGGTAACTAGATCTTCGTTCTAGGTATGTTGATATGACGTTTAATCATGTGGGTTGGGCTTTGTACTAATTAGCTTTAATGATATGCCTATGATAAATGGCTGATATCTATTACAATCTACACCCAGTACATGGCTTATATTTGAGGGGCTCTGCCTCATCAAATTTAATAAGGCCCGACCAGTTTACCTCTGTAAATATATATGGTAGACGTAACAATAGTGATGATATATTCACTTACAAAAGTATTTTTCAGTTTTAGTTCATCCACCTTTTCTTTCAGATGTACGTTGGTACATTCACGTCACACTGACGTAGGAAGGGGGGCAGAGCCATGCCCTCCCCCATATTGACAGAAAATTTTCTTCTGAATCATATACAGCAAACATTTAACATTTCTTTTTATTTTTAATCCTAGCCTCCATTATAATATGTAAAGGTATATTTTGATCTGTTGTCAAAAAGTTTTTACGAGAGTTCATGTCTTGAGTGTATTATGAAGAAGGCAAGAGATTGAGGTAAGTTTATTATTATAGGTACTTCCTTTGCATTCTCTTCCCTCTCCTAGCTATACAACCTATTAATGTCATAATACAGACTAAGAAAGATCATTTTTTAATTTGACTTGAGGTCAGATTTTGTAAGGAAATTTTACTGATGGCATCTTATGAATTAAAACTTAGTAAAACAGGACAGGAACCATAATTATTTATAAAGGGTGTGGACATGTAGTTACTGTGGCAATTACATAAACTTAAGTTTGGCATACCGTTAATTTTTATAAGCTCACAATTTTGATAGAAAATAATATCATGAAAGTCGAAACTAAAACTATAACAATAATATACACTATATTAGTCCTCTTCTTTTCTTATAATCTGATAGGTTTAGGGAACGCTTCGGACCATCAGTCTTTATGACAGTACTAATAGTTTTTGATGATGCCTTAACGACCGGCCCTAAGAAATTGACACAAAATTATAAAAATAAATGCTGCATGTTTAACGGAATACCTGTTGTATTGTTTGGTAGGTCAATGTTTATGTCAAAGTTATGTGCCGAGAATAAATCAGTAGGAGCAGGGGCAGCAAGAGACAGAGGAAGGGGAGGAGGAGGAGGGAGAGAATCAACATCTACTGCTGATACTACAACATCAGGAGTCTATAAGTAAACAATAGAACAACAATTAGTAAAAATTAATGTATATATTATAATTATTTTAATTTAGCAACATAGTATATGAATATCAGCAGAGCTGTACCTGATTAGAGCCATTAGACTTAGACACTGAAGCAGAAGCACTTCCATCAGTGGCATCAACTCCACTTATTCCAGCTTCTTTACCCTACAGAGAGTACACTTAACTCTTTTCACTCCTAGTTCATCCACCCCACTAAACTCCCCCTACTTACAAATGTCACTAGTCGTGGCATACACTTCCTCCTGGTAAAAGGATCTTCCTCTTTGTCTTTAATGTTTGCCATCTCTTCCTACATGGTGAAAATGTTTTAAAGAGCAGCTTCCCTCATTCTCCAATGCATACCTTGAGAGCTTCCTCTGCCCTGGCAACATTCCTCTGTCTGTTCCTCTCATTAATGTAACTGGAAGGAAAGGAAAGAAGAGAATGAGAAGAAAAGAGGAGAATGAGAAACAAAGGATACTATACACACCTTATAGCAGAGAGTCCTCTTGTTCTCTGCTTGTCTAACTCTTCAGCTCTTTCCTCCAGCTCCTCTAGTTTTCTTGCTAGATCAGTAGCCTTCTCAGTAGAGCCAGTCTGTTCAGCTATCTCCTACAATAATGGTCTGATGGTGTTTGATGGAGTCTATACAGTGCATACCTTTTCTCTCATGAGGCGATTTTTTGTCAGTGCATAGTTGTGTGGATTCTTTTGGAACTTTTGCTTCTCTTGTATAATCTGTGTACATAATAAACAAATAAAGTACCACATTCATAACAAGTTGTATCTTCTCTCTTACTCTATCAATGTCTTCCTCCTTTAAGCTGGCACTCTTATACTTTTCTATCTCCTTTACTTTCTTTTCCACTTCAAAAAGAGTTGGCAGTTTTATCGAATGCGCCTCATTCTAAAAATAAAAGAATAAGAAATAATAATTACCAAAGGTAATTGGCATATATAAATGTACCTCAGCCTTCCATTTACTGAACTCTTGATCAGTGAAAGCACTGTTTGATATATACTCCATTCTGAATATTCTCTCTTGCTGGCCGAACCTACATGTACATGTACGCTTACGTTTAAAAGTCCCCCCCCTCATTTAAAACCATTCCCACCTTAATTTTAACCCTTTATTAGTCTTGGTGCCCCCTAGAGTGTAAACTTTTGAAGTTTCGTGAACGCTCACGATCTCACACACCTAATGTACGTACACATAAATAAAGTATGATGATATGTCAAAACATGACAGTTTACCCTGTAAATCATTCTTCCTTCGTGTTGCCCTATTCCAATCCGGACATAGCAGCCCCTGATGACATCAGCAAAGAATGGCATATGGACCCACCTGTATAACAGCAATGAAAGAATTCAGCATATGATATGAATGTAAATGCTATTTGATAAAGTGAGTAAAAGGTTGGTAATCCACATTGTAAATAGAGTAAGGGAGAAAGAGATGGTGGGCTACTTTTCAAGTCTAAATCTTGACATCTTGATCTTTGACAGTTCTTCTATTGTGTTTATTGGACGGTTTTTCTCTGATCTCAGTTGAGCCAGCGTCCTAGAAGTAATGATAAAAAATGTATAGCATAACTCAGAAAATATTTGTCGGAATTAGGTCAAATTGTTTTATATACAATTGTAGCATAAGGACATCAATATGTATCAAAAAATGTAATAAAAATTGGGGGTGATTTCGGAGCCATTTTTCAGAAAAAACCATGGGCTATAGTACAGGGTAGTTTTCAGATTTTGGCATATTTTTTAAAATGGCTGTAACTCAAAAAATTTAAGTCGGAATCGACTCAAACTTTCTACATAGCATAAGTTCATCAATATGTATCAGAAAATGTAATAAAAATTGGGGGTGATTTCGGAGCCATTTTTTGGAAAAAACCATGGGCTACAGTACAGGGTATTTTTCAGATTTTGGCATATTTTTTAAATGGCTGTAACTCGAAAAATTTAAGTCGGAATCGACTCAAACTTTCAACATAGCATAAGTACATCAATATGTATCAAAAAACGTAATAAAAATTGGGGGTGATTTCGGAGCCATTTTTTGGGAAAAGCCCATGGGCTATAGCCTTTGCTATATGTACATGTACTTATGTGATGTATCATCTTTAAGCAGATTCTGATCAAAATTGAATTTTTTTACAATTTTAAAGTTGATTCAAATTTGTCAACACATCATTAACTAACTTATCTTCCTTAGTATCATCATCAGATTCCTCTTCCCCTGAGCTTGAAGAACCCTCAGATTCGCCAGAGGTCTCGCTAAAGACTTCGTTAACTTTCAACGGTTCCCGTCGAAGTTGTTGCTGTTCTTGTTTCTTCTGATCAGCTTCGGCAGCTGCAGCTTTCTTTTGCTTGTCGGCATTTCTCTTTGCCTTGAGTTCGTCAATGGCCCGCATTGTCTTGTTTTGCTTTGGCTCTTTGGCACGTAGGCCACTCCGTGACTGACCGTGCTTCTTTGAAGACTTCTTCATTTTCTTTTCTTGTTTCTTGCCAAGTCTGAGCTGCATTTCCACCTCAAAACGAGCCTTTAAGATTTCACGTTGCTCATGCCTACAGTATATTAACGATAAACATACATGCATGTACATGTACATGTATATAAATATTTTGTGACATCATTCTTGTTGTTGTTGTTTCTAAGTCTACTTACTATACTATGCAATTTAATATGCCAAGTACATGTGTGTCAATAAACCACATGTACATGTACATTCCCAAATACCATGTCAAACGAAGTTCAATTTCATAGTCATAAAGAGTACAGCCACAGCTGGTGTTTACTCTATTTATATCATAGGCAAAACTTGAGAGAAATTTATTTTAAGATCGGGCACAAACAGTCGAGGCCAAGGGTGGTCATAAAAATAATCTGTGGCATTGCAAGTTACAATTAATGAGTAGAACCTCTTAAAAATCTCCTGCTCTCTCTCTGCTTCAGTCATGGAGGCTAATTTCCGTCTGTCCTCGTCATCTCCGATCAAATCATCATCCAATCCATCATTAAAGGTCATCTGTTCTTCGTCTGACGAAGAGACGTCTTCTTCGCCATCGCTGCCTCCTCCTTCACTCGACTCTCCACTAGACCCACTTTCATCGCTATCCTATACACCACATCCAATAGCATCAACAATAATTATTATAGCCATAATTCCATTCATTACGTTACACTATGTTGGGTATGCATCTCACTAATTATGAATAATCTTTTCCAGTAAAAGGCCATTAAAGTACACTCACCATCAAAGCACACACACACACTCTCCTACATATTGGTCTACCTCCTACATGTACCTCTTCGCTGTCAGCAGATGAAGCAGTAGCTTTTGATATTCTTTTTCTCTTTGTGAGGAGCTTCTTGTTATTTTTCTTCTCCTTCCCTCCACTTTCGATCCACTACAAATATACCAAGCACAAGAATAATCCAAACTTCACATCCTCCCACCCTCTCCCTCTCTCTCTTACATCAAGGTCACTTTCCTCTGAGCTTGAGCCAGAAGAACTCAGCCTCCCTCTCTTTACAGACGACTACATGTGTATGCGTAAAAATTTATAATGATACGAACCATTCCTTATCAGTGCAAAATAGTCCATAATTTCACACTGATCAAACACATGGCATCTACAGTCGTATATCATAATTATAATATCATTGTCATCAATTATTATGCATATCTTGTGTGTATAAACTGTTGAGAGTGTGTATCAAGGAATTTGTATTAATCTACTACGAGTGTTGCCTATTAAATATTTCGGCTTATTCATTTAATGTCAGTTTTGCTGTCCAAGCAACCGTTACTACTTACTAACAGTCCAAGTTGTTTACGTATAGCTTTTATATTATGGCGGACCGATTATCTACACATTTATAAACTAGCGCCTCGTTCTAGCGGTGCCTTATAGAGAGTTTTACAAACCTCAGTATCACTGGAATCATTATCATCCTGTAAAGGCCGTTTGATAGCTTTAGACATGATCACCTACTAAAAACAAGGAAGGTTATGGAGAGAAGAAGCAGTGCTAGAGATGAAAGTCAAAATTTATGGGTGTGGTCAATTCAGGCCTCGCCCATTTGTAAAATTTGACTTTTTCTTTTAAATAAAACTATTCCGGTGGTAACGTTTTTTGGCAAAGATGCATGCATCATGCATCCACCCTAACACACCCTTATAATTCAATTTAAATGTATAAAAATGTATTTTACCGTA
The DNA here is from genome assembly GCF_000090795.2 of Amphimedon queenslandica. Classification (NCBI taxonomy): domain Eukaryota; kingdom Metazoa; phylum Porifera; class Demospongiae; order Haplosclerida; family Niphatidae; genus Amphimedon; species Amphimedon queenslandica. The sequence continues at coordinate 389,621 of NW_003546286.1, read as the reverse complement.
TGTTTGCATACAAATTAATTGATGTATTGAAAAAACCACATAACTCATACAAACACAATTCCAATAAGAATCAGTCATACTATGGAATCTTGTCATAAAACATGCAGAGATAGATGCTACATTGCTACCCAATGATGCATGCATACATATTAACATATCCTACTCTATTAATGCTTGAATTCACCACAAAACTGCACAGAGTAGAAAGGCAAGATGATTCTCTTGCTTCTGTTTCTGATACAAGGTAGCTACTTATTTGAATAATTTAAAATTATTTATAATTATTCTTCTTTCTGTAGTAGTATCTTGTTTAGGAGCTGATGACACTTCCACAGCTGAGCCATCTTCGTTTATGTCAACTTTTGAATTTGAGCTTTTTCCTGAAACTAGTCAAGTTTTAAATCCACATGCCACATTTGCTTCACCTTCATTGCTATTGCCATCATCCACCAATACAATATATCCCTTTACAACATCAAGAAAAAAAGAAGTAGCTACAATAAGCATTAATTCATTAATACTCCCAACAACTTCTTTCACAGCTTTGTATAGCATTACAAAACCGGTTAAATCAGCTGCTTCACATTTCTCTGCAAATGATCTTGAATCTAAAGAAATGCTACACAGATCTACAGCAGCAATAACTCATATCCTAACAGAATTGTCATTGCAGCCTACATCATCAAGTCAAGTTATTGATCCTTCAATAACATTGGCTGACAGCTATCCTTCCATGACACCAAGCAAGAAAGTAGCTGCAATGAGCAAAAGCCCCACTGATTCATACTTACCAATAACAGCTGCTTCCACTCTTTTTCATGAATCAGAAGTGATTAATGCATATTCTTCTGCTAATGATCCTAGGCCTGAATCACATATGGTAGCAATAAGTCAAATCCTAACAGAATCATCATTGCAGGCTATATTATCAAGTCAAAGTATTGATCCAACATTGGCTGACAGCTACACAGTATATCCTTCCATAAGATCAACCAGAGAAGTAGCTGCAATAAGCAAAAGTCGCACCGATTTCTATGTACTTCCTGCATCAACTGCTTCCCCTGTTTTTTATGAGTCAGAAGCGATTACTACATATTCCTCTGCAAATGATCCTAGGCCTGAATTACATACTGTAGCAATAAGTCATATAACAGAATCATCATTGCAGCCTACATCATCAAGTCAAACTATTGATCTTTCAATAACATTGGCTGACAGCTATCCTTCCATGACACCAAGCAAGAAAGTATCTGCAATAAGCAGAAGCCCCACTGATTCATACTTACCTATAATGGCTACTTCCACTCTTTTTCATGAATCAGAAGTGATTAATGCATATTCTTCTGCAAATGATGTTGAATCTAGAGAAATACTGCATACAACCACAAATGATATCTTAACAGAATCGTATAATGCATTAACAATAGCTTCACTGTTGCCTGTAACATCAAACCATGATCATATTTTTAATCCTTCATTAACAATGACCACCATACCAACTACATCAAGTGATGACATCATATCTTATTCATCAAGAAATGAATCACCTTCAGGATCAACACAAATCATTATTGATCCCATGTCAACCTTAACACAAGCTAATGATCAAACATCAAGTCAATTTGCCAGTATATTGACAGTAAGTACAACAGCAAATCAAATTACTCCTGTGCCTACACTGATCTTTCCGTCAAGTCCTTATGATGAACTAGAAGACTTCATGTTACTACAATCCAGTTCTATTTTCCCAGAGTCAGATTTTTCATCTAAAATAAACATTTTTACAACTTCATTCTTCTTCAATGAGCCGACACCTTCCAGTCACTTGCCACTGCAACCATCAAATGGTTTCAGTTCTTTATCCAACTTGCTCTTACTTACAACAACAGAAGAGGTTATGCCATTTGATTCATCAACCATCAGTCCAGATGAAGCAGCATCATTCATAATAGTATCTTCCACAGATGAATTTTTATCAACACTGGAAGCAACTTCAAGTGATGATTTATTCTCTGGATTCTTTTCTTCATCTGATGAATTTGAACCAACACCAACACTCTCCTCAAGCATTGATCTATTTTCTTCAGATTTTTTAATGTCAGAGTATATGACATCATTCATTCCATCTCCAAGTCCATCAATATCTCCACAAATTGTTACTCTCATTTTAGGTCCAGAAAACACGACGGCTAATTATTCTGAGACTGCAACACTAAGCTGTACCTTCTCAAGCCCATTTAGATTATCTGCTGATCTGATCTGGTATCATGATTATGAAGAGATTAATGAAACGATAGACAAGCACAATATCACAACTGATGTTCATGAATCAGAAGAAGATTACAATGTCACTACAGTGTTCACTCTTACTATAGAGGATGTCGTTCTTGAAGATCAAGGATATTATGAATGCGCTATAGATGATGAGGAATATCCTGACATTAGAGGCACAGCATACCTCACCATACAAAGTATGCACATTATAATTACATTGCATGATTATCGTTTTTATTTTTAATCCCAGAGCCACCCACTATCAATGCTACAGAAAAGTCACTAAGTGTTGACGAAGGCGGAGAAGCAGTTCTTCAAGTTACAGTCTTTGGTGGAGTTCCTCCAGTCAATGAAGAAGAAGTTGAATGGCTGTTTACAAGTTTTGATGGGATATCTAGTGACATTACTAACGAAACTTGTACTTGTAACATAACCACAAGCAATGAAGCATATACATTAACATTGCATAGTGTCTTACGAACAGATAGAGGAAACTACACACTAGCTGTATATCATCCCACTGGACTACACAAGATAAGCATTGAGCTTATTGTAAATGGTCAGTAAAGAAGGGAAAGGTGGGGAGTGTATCTTACAATTTATTTACTACTCTTTTTTAGTTCCACCCTGTGCAATGATAGCAAATTATTCCACTGACATTATTATTGTGAATGAAACAGACAGTGTAGAGTTACGGTGTAATGTTGAAAGCTATCCTGAACTAGAGTATGAAATAGAGTGGTACTCAATGCAAAATGGAACCGAGAAGCTACAAAATAGCTCAAAGTTCCTTATAGACTACACCATAGAGGACAATGAGACTGGCCTTGTTTTCGTAACCCAATCTCAACTGATCATCACTGACATTACTCTTTATGATGATGGTGCATACACATGCAGTGCTGGACCTCAATCAGCTTGTAATGCCACATTTAACATCACAGTACAATGTAAGTAAATAATTGACATAATAATATTTATTATGTTCTCTTTAGCTCCTCCTAGTGTTGGTAGTTTGGTCAATGGTAGTATTATATATGGGGTTGTATCTGAAAATGTCACCATTCAATTTGTATTGACTAATGCTGGAGTTCCTCCAATCTTATCCAATGATACTCAATGGGTCTTCAATGAGAGCGAGTCACTGGAAGAAGACAGTAGTGTCATATTTTCAGACGACAGGCTCTCTCTTACCTTGACAAACTTATCATTTACGAATGAAGGGAACTATACCATCACCATCGCTAATCCTGCTGGAACTGATAGTGCATCTCTTTTCTTAGATGTTGAAGGTATAAGAAAGAATATATGAATGATTAAAGATATGTGCACGGCTTCATGTATATGTATTGTCTATTGGTTCCTGTGTATGTTGTTATGTTAAATATAATACTACAGGATTGCTACATGCTACAAGCAGAGAAGTTGCTGTTGCTGAGAATGACAATGTCACTATTGGCTTCACAATAGAGGGAGATGATCCTATTTATCAAGTGGATGATTTTGAGTGGTATTATACAAATTTATCTAATATCACACAAGCAGTAGTTGAAAACAATCGACTGTCATTAAGTAATGATCTTCGTAGTCTGACCATCATTTCAGTTCAATTGGAGGATAGGGGGAATTATACACTAGAAATCAATAACCGAAGATCATCAACTGTTTATCTTGATGTTAAGAGTAAGTGGTATCATAGTTATGCTGCATTATTATAGTTTTATTTATAAGTTGCCCCAAGACTGATTTACACTAAAGGGGAGAATCAAACACGCAATACAAGCAGTAGTACAACATTCAATTGCTCAGCCGATGGTGTTCCAAGGCCAACAATACAATGGATAAGGAATGGACGTACATTATTCTCGTCTAACAGGTTTAACATAACGAGTAGGATTGATAATGATCAAAGCATTCATGAGCGACAAGCTGTATCAAGCTATCTGACTATATCTGACATGCAGCTACAAGATGATGGCAACTATAATTGTAAAGCAGATAACTTATTTCTATCTCCTGCAAGTCTATCAACTGATTATATACTAACAGTTATTGACAGTAAGCTAACATGTTTCATTAAAATATATACTACTCATTTTTTGTTTTACTTAGATCGTCCACCACCATTTTGCGACCAAAATCCTAATGAATGTGGGAGCAATGGAAATTGTGGTGACCTGCCAGGAGGAGGGTACGAGTGCATATGCAATAATGGATACAGCTACAATGGAGAAGAATGTCTATGTATGTCATTAAAATAAAATGTATGTCATAAACTATTATTATTATTCAGCTGATCCACCTGGCGTGAACATTCCTCCTAAACTAAAAAGAATTGAAGTGAAATATGACAAAGAATTACTAACTGTACATGGACCATTTCCCATGGAAACTGTACAGAACATACCGGCAAAGCTCTTTAGCAATCTAACAATGATCTGTTACTCTGAGGGCATACCTCAACCTGAGACAACATGGTACAAGGATGGCCAGCCACTGACATGCAACAAAAGGTTCTTTCAAATACTGGAAGTACAACAAACTGATAGAGGATATTATCAGTGCAAAGTCAAAAGTACTTCAGAATCTCAAGAAAGCGGAGAATTCCTTGTAAATATCACAGGTACTATATAAATCATTATCACAATACATGTGCATCTTAATCATAGGAGTGTTGGCATTTAGAATAAGAATTGAAGCTGAGGAGCAAAGCAATGCTACAGTCATTGTTAAAATGGTCAGCTAACTGCATACACCTATTGCAACATTAATTTTGTTATGTTTAACACCATCAGATTAGGAACAATATTATTAATACAAGAGTGGGGGATGGTATTGTTATATCAGTGGAGTTATTGGAGCAACCAACAAAAAGAAGAAAAAGGTTCTACACTAAATATCATATTTAATTATTGACTCTGAAATCTGAAGATACAATAGGAATCCACCAATGGAACTGACAATAGTTGTCACTTTGTTCTTTGAGGAGGAAGCTCCAGAATCCCAAGACGCTATAAGAGATGAAGCAAGGGAATCACTTAAAAGCGAAATAGAAAATGAAGGATATAGAGTTGTAAATATTTCCCGTTTCGGTAAGTCTACACTAATTGTGTTCTATCACTCAATCACATATTAATAATATTATATAAGATGGTTGCCCAAGGAACAATACATATATAAATGGAACTGAACTGGAATGGCCAGAACTGAACATTGGTGACACAGCAATCATTAGTTGTCCTTGTGGTGGTCTTGATCTCAGATCTACTGGTCTGATAGCAAGTCATAAATGTGGGGGAACTTTTGAAACTGGAGGTCAATGGGAAGATCTTAAAGATGAAAAGTGTATTTTCAGTGAAACAACCAAAGCAATATGTGAACTAGCTGGAGTGAGTTGAACTATAGCTACAGTATACTCACAATTTGGAAAAAATTTTTTAGAAACCATCAGATGAAAAGGTTGAGCAGCTAGGAAGTTTGACAGAAGATGTGACAAACTTTGAACCAGCTGAAGTCATCACGGCCACTGTTGTACTGCTCACCACTGGTCAAGATGCAAAAGGGAACTTTAACGTAATTTCTTAATTATTTTGTATAACGTTTCATTATTGTACTGTGTAGTTATCAAAAGGGTTTCTGAATGTAGTAAATAATATAGCTTCAGTGAATGTAACGGTACTAAGAACCAGTCAGGAAGAAGCCAGAGTCACAACAAAGTAAACTCCATGCATGATGAACAATATTAATAAAACTACCATAATACTTTAGACTTATGGACTCACTGCATAATGTAAGTGAAGGACTACCAATTGAATCTAATGACAAACCAGCAATACTTCTTGAGGAATTGTTTGTTGTTTTAGTTCAGGGCGTTGACCAAAGATCCTTTGCTAATAATACTTTTGTTGCAAATCTACGGAATAATTCATTAGTTAACGATTCACTTGAACTTGTTGATAATAGTAATGGAGAATACTCAAACTCAACAGCTTTTCTGACGCTTCCACCAAATCTCTTTGATAACCTTGCATTGAGTAATGTCAGCAATTTGGCAGATAAACTTGTATCCATTGCATTTACTGATGAGACTCTGTTTTTAAGACGGACAAGTGCAATAGAAAACAAAAAAGTTGGGAGTGTCATTTTTTCTGTGAGTGTTGCCAATCAAAGTAGAATCGATAATCTCACTAATCCAACAGTTGATATGTCATTTCAAATTATTAAAAAGGTGATGATGTTAAATAAAGATAATAACTCATTAAATCTGCTATTTTGTTAGCCTCAAGCAGAATTCGCTGTTACTTGTGTGTACTGGGATGCAAAATTAGATGGTAAGTGTATTTTGAACATTCTTAAGTAACTATTTTTGCAGAGGGATATGGTGATTGGTCAACTGAAGGATGCATAGTGAATGAGACCGAATACTTGAATGATTCAAGCAGAGTTTTATGTCACTGTAACCATCTTACAAGCTTTGCTATAATTCTGGTATTAAAATTATCTTAAAATAATAAATAAAATATTAACAATATTAAAATAGGACTTGACACCTATGGAAACTCCCACAGATGGGCCAGATCACTACAGCTATACTTTATCTGCCATTACATACATTGGTACAATAGTTTCAACTGTTTGTTTGCTGATCACAATCGTCACATTCCTTTCAGTCAAGTAAATATCTTTTTGGTATACTATCCAATATAGTTCATTGCAAATATACAGGAAACTGAGGAGAACTGAACACGGTCAGTTACTCATTCACTTGTCTGTAGCTCTCATTGGATTATATGGTATATTCATTGGATCCTCACTGAGCATTAAAATTCATGTACTTTGCTCAATGACTGCCATACTGCTCCAGTATTTCTTTCTTGTAATTTTTATGCTAATGGCTGCTCTAGCAGTTGACTTGTACTTAAAACTAGTTGTTGTCCTTGGTGGAAAAATCTCATATTATGTTTTAAAAGCTACAATTGTGTCATGGGGTAAGAAAATTAGTCAGTAAATTTCATTGATTTCTTTCTAATCATAGTACTGCCAATATTCATTACATTGTTCTCATTTGCTCCGGATCATAGCAATTTTTACAAGCGAAACTATTTGTGAGTAATAAAAGTGCATATAGCATTAATAGCATTTCCCTTGATTTTTAGCTGCCGTCCTTATGATATTCCATTTTACGTCGGAATGATTGCACCATTTGCCGTCATTTACTTGTTCAACTGGATCATCTTCTTCATCATTTTAGTCCGTTTGCTGCTAAGACGTGACGTTAGTCCACAAGAGGGTCAAAGCAAATACAAGAAAATCAAGCAACAGCTAATAGCTGCCATTGGTCTATCAGTGCTTCTTGGGCTTGGGTGGGGAATGGGGATACCAGCAAGCAGCCAATTTTTCGAAAAAACCCCTGCCGTTCAAAAAACTTTTGAAGTCCTATTTGTTTCTCTTACGTCATTTCAAGGTCTTGCAGTTTTTGTGATGCAGTGCCTGAGGTCTCTTGAAGCTCGTACAATCTGGAGCACATGGTATCACGGGACACTAAAATATTCATTGCAAAGCAGCAACAATGCTAGGTTGACAATAAGCAGTGACAAAGGGCAGACAAAAGTCAGGGAAACTGGATCGACTTTTCCAGAGACACGTCTCAATGGGAATGAACAAATAATTGATGGAGTTGAAGGACAACAGATTGAGCTTATATCGCAAAGTCCCAGTGATGAATCCAATGGCCAGGCTGGGGACACCACAGAAACTATAATGAATCCAGGCTTCATTTAAATATATAACTGTAAAATGTGACAATATATCACGTATTCTAGTTTAAGATAATTACGTCTGTTCAATACTGACATTTTCTGCTTGCAATAAATTTGTTTTCACATTGATAGTTATTAAAATAATAATAATAATAATTTTAAATAATTAAATAATAAAATTAGGGTAATAAATAATAACAATACCTGTCATCACTCATGTCAGTTTAACTGCAAGTTGTCTAAAAAAAAGTTCTTCAGCAGAATCAGGCTCAGCACCTACAAACACAGAGCAAAACAGCAGTATTATAAAAATGTATCTGCTTATTAATAGTTAATAGTTATCTAATAGTTAATTAATAACAGACAAATTTTACAGGTTCTGCGCATGCGCACAACACACTCCCGCTAACTAAAGGTGTGGCTAATTTTGGAAATGCCTACAGTGGACAAATCGAGAGGGTATAAGTTTTTAATACTTTATAATGTTCATATTCTTGATTTTAGGGTAGAGAAAAGGAGCTCCCTACATAAGGTCACCCCAAATGTTGTATCAAGGTATAATAAATTAATTTTATAAGCTTTGGGGTGTGGTCTAATATTGATTGACACACCCCTTTGATAATGAAATTGAATAATTATTATTTGCATTCATTCTCTATTTTATTACGTGCATAATTTTGTTATTACATTTAGAAATGATTTGCTATGCTCAGTACAGTTCAAGAACGTCCTACCTGATGTACCTTTTGAGCCAAAATTCATAACGTACCCTTTTGATTCATTAAGGTAATCCTCATACAATTGTACTGTATATTCTGATTGAAGTGAAAAATCAATGATTGGTTCCATGCATTCATTATATTGTGTTGTTTTAGGTTCATTCAGTATAATCCAACGAGTCTTGAGAGGAATCACAGACACGAAACATTAACTGAGGTTGATCTTGGTGTCAGTGTTGATCTGATACTACATGAAACACACACATCATTAGAACCAGCTGGTAAGTATATAAATTTTTGCCAAAAATGACCATGAGAGAATTCTTCATTTTTACAATATTTTTTTATACATATGCATGTTCTTATGTTGTGTAGCAAGTTTGAGCTGATTCCGATCAAAATTAGATTTTTTATGAATTTTTAAAGTTACTCAAAAATTGGGCCAAAGTCCCTGTACTATAGTACAGGGATTTTGACCAAATTTTGCCAAAAATGACTTGGAGAGAATTCTCTATTTTTATAATGTTTTCTTATACGTATACATGTTCTTATGTTGTGTAGCAAGTTTGAGCTGATTCCGATCAAAATTAGATTTTTTACGAATTTTTAAAGTTACTCAAAAATTGAGCCAAAGTCCCTGTACTATAGTACAGGGATTTTGACCAAATTTCGCCAAAAATGACTAGGAGAGAAATCTCCATTTTTATAATGTTTTCTGATGCATATACATGTTCTTATGTTGTGTAGCAAGTTTGAGCTGATTCCGATCAAATTTGGATTTTTTATGATTTTTTAAAGTTACTCAAAAATCAGACCAAAGTCCCTGTACTATAGTACAGGGATTTTGACCAAATTTCGCCAAAATGACTAGGAGAGAAATCTCCATTTTATGATGTTTTTTAAATACATATAAATGTTCTTATGTTGTGTAGAGCTGATTTTGATCAAAATTGGACTTTGATTAGTTCTTTTAATCTTCATCTCTTACTTAGATTCTGAACTACATCCAGATGATAAGATACTACTTGAAGAGGAGGTGACGGCTCAACCTGAATCAAAAAGGTACTGACAACAGATTGAAATAATTAGTCTTATGATCTAATTCTTTCATAAATTCCTTGTGAGAAACCATTAATATCAGTTTACTTCTCATTCCACTTGTATTAGATAATGAAAAGACATATATACATGTATTATATATACACACATGCAATACTGCTCAAGTTACACAGTTCCAATTCTCACTCAGTCACTTCACTATTACCATTGTGTGTACATATATTTACATATACAAACAATCACCATGGTGCTGCTATATATGCATACCTTCTCATTATTGAATCTATTCCTGTTGGTTGGTCTTCTTCATTTCTCTAGACATTATGGTTATGTTTTGTATCTTTTTGTCTAGAGCAAGACAACATGCAAGGAATGTCTCTTGGCTTAGGAGAACTGAGTACATTTCATCCGAGTTAACCAGGTCACACACTGTTGGAGAAACTGCCGAAACAAAGTTAGTACCTTTTATTAAATTCTGCATAATAAATGATTATTAAAATGATAGTAATAATAATAATAATAATACTGATCTGTCAGCCGTCACTTGGCTAGAGTAACTACTACTAACTACTTATTGATTTAGTGATATTTTTATTATTTGGCTCGGCCAGTGGGAGAGATGCAGATGTAGCGTAGTTTAGTTAATAAGTTGAATATTTACTCTTTCTTAATAAATTATTTAAATTCATACATACATAACACCAGCTGCTAGTCCTGTAAGATTAAACCTAAAATTAGATTATCGTACTACTAGTGTAATGTTATACATGTACATGCATAGTACTATGATTAGAAACTGGATATGGAGCTATCTCCTCTATATAGTGTTATTATGCCATTGATAATACAATTGGCGTTGTTTGCTGCTTCTCATTATTAGTCAGTATTTAACAACAAAGGTGATAGTTATTGAAGCCAGTGTATGACTAACTACCATGTCAACAACACGAGTATATACTACATCTACAGCATAACATATGTAATTTGTACACATACATTATCCATGTTATTTCTACAAAGAGATGTTGTACTTATGTTAGAGTGCAATCAGGTTTTAGTAGGAGGGATTATTTGTAACACTGCAGCTGTGTGTGTGTGTGTGTTGCAATGTTTGTTATTAATGTGATAGGGTTGGCTACAATGTGAAGAAGAAGCTTCAAGGTCTTAATCTCTACAAGGTAAGACTTTTCCTCCAGTTAGTGTGTCATTGGCATGTTTTGTTTGTCTCTCTTTGTGTCACATGCTAGTTTTTGTGTTTTTGGTGGTGGTTTGGGAGTGTTGCCTGTTGTTCATGCTTCACTTTTTTGTTATTAAAAGTGTCTGTCCTTTTATGATGACACGTACATCATGGGGAAATATTTAGGATATGGGATCACCTCGTCTTTGTTACTTATCTGTTACCCTCTCCCCCTCTCTCTCCCTTTTCTTAATCTCTCCCACTTCTTACTATACTCCTTTTTCCTGCCCTATCCCACACGTACACATGCACACACACATTCATGCATGCATTATGTACACAAACATTTTCATTGTTAGGATAGGGACAGTCAAATATCTGCTATAGAGTCAACTTTCACTGCAGCACAAAAGCCAGTAAGCTGATGTATACATACTATAAGCTTGCATGTGCATGCTCCGTACACATTGAATCCATATATGGTAAGGCACACTCATCATTCTTTTATAGTGTATACTGGCTGTATCTACAACGAGTAGTGTATATATATATTTTTATAATTATATGATGTATTTGTGTATTTTGGTTTTGTTGGTTTGTATTTACTCGAGACTAATAGTATTATTAACCAGCAGCTTGGTTATAGTTCCAGCTTGCATCATGGATTCATGTTACAGTGTGTTACAGTATGGTGTGTTAGTTTGGGCTCTGTTTGCAGTACATTCCATTACCTGTTAGCTATAGTATAGCTATATCACCATTCACTCCATGGGAAGATCTCCTCATCCAATTTGTTATAGCTTTAGTATTAGCCATTGCTCAACCGTATCTAAGATCATCAGCTGTCCTAATTGCCAATAATTAGTAAAATGGTTCTAGCTCTGATTCTGTTTTGATTTGTGGTTATTACTCTAGTATATGTATATGTACTTGTCCTTCTGTGAATTAGAGCATCACATTGCATCACTAGACTAATCTTTTATTCCCTTAGGCCCTCGTATTTTGTTTTCTTTATTTTGGCAGTTACTCTTGGTCAGTGTGTGTTACTAACACTTGTACTTAATTGAGATTTTTGGCAGTCAAAAATAAGCAGTGGCCTGTTATTACTGGTATAAAGATATACTTTGATTTCATGAGGAACATACGGTTTTGTTCTTTTCATAATACAATTAAGTATGAATGATGATAGTTCTTGATGATGTTAGACATCAAAGAAACAAGCTTTCCACTAGAGAGTTAGTATAAACATATGCACAAACACAGTCTCACCCTTCATGATGTCAATATTTAAAGGATAGTGGGACTGTTTCAGCCCCTTTGGTATTGTGCTGGGATTTTAGTTTGTATAACTTCTATAGTTGTCATGTTATAGCGAAATGTAAACTTATTTTTCTTTCAGTTTACTCTTGTCATCCATATGTACATAATGAGCTATTCTTTTTACTTATTAGTCAATTCAATGTATAGCATACTCTTCATGTGTAAATGCATCATGATCTACATTGTGTATACACAATAGTACAAGGATATAAAAAATATGCTACTTACTTATTCTCAACACTACTACTTACTATAAAGCTTATGTGGTGTCACTTTGATCTGATGATAGTTCATCGTGAGAAGTGGTATAATAGTCAGGTCAATGCCATCATTACTATGATTTACTTCCCCTAGCAGATATTCTGATATATAATATGATCCTGTTAGCCTGTGGTTCACAGTGATCTCAATTTATTTACATTTTAGATTCTCAAGCATTACAGCAAACCTGGAGTTGAGGCCAGAGAAGTCCTTCCTCTCTTTCCAGACTTCAAAGTCAGTGTGATAGGTTTTTCCTGTATCCTAAAATACCCTCCTATCTTTTCCTCTTTTACCTTTTCCACATCTCTCTCTGTCTCTCTCTCTCTCTCCTTCTCTCTAAACAACAGCTTTGGCATTTACCATTCGCTCAAGTCATTTTTGACACAGATCCAGCTGTTTATGGAAAGAAAGAAGACAGGCAAATGCAGGAGATGTCACAGGCTATGATAAGGTTATATGTAACTAAAAACGCTGTGTGACTCGTAATAAACACTGCAGTGAGTGGTTGTACTGTCTATATTACCCATTACTCCATTAGTTTGTTTGCACATACAGTGGGTATAATGTATACACAGTGCACGATTCTTATTCAAAACATGTTGTTTCACTCCCTGTAATCTTTTTGGCTTTAGTGGTTTACTCTGCTCCTTTATTATCCTAGGGGTATGATGGATGAGAATAACGAGCAGTTTGTTGCTTATTTCTTGCCGTCTCCTGACACAATCACCAAAAGGGAGGAAGATGATAGAGACGGGATTTCGTTCCGACCGGATGAAGAGTTAAGTGATTAGAGCATCAAGTGTGTGTGTGTGTTTGGTTATATCCCATTGGTCCTACATCCCATATTGATATCCTTTTTATCTCTTTCTCTTTGATAGATATGAGTACAGTCTCTCTAGGGATTATAATTGGAATGTTAAGAATAAAGCTAGTAAAGGATATGAGGTGAGTTATATGTAGCTGAGTCTATCTGGCAGTACATGCAGCCAAACTTTTCACTATTGTATCTGGACTCTACACTATGTACTATTGTGTGTGTGTTTGTATGGAGGTTTCACATTATGTATTATCTCTTGCTGCCTGACAGTATCTGTGTTGTGGTTGATGATATAATACCATTACCAATTTACAGTGTCATAATATCGCTTTACTTCCTTCCTCTCTTTCTCTCTCAAATCAGGAGAGCTATTTCTTTGTCGTTAGGCCAGGAGAAGGAGTCTATTACAATGAAATAGAAACCCGGTATGTCCAAGACACTATAACACCAAGCTTGTTAATCATACACTGTAGTATGCACTACCATGCAATGGATTCAAGGCTTGTAATGTATTACATTATGCATGTTAATCATCATAGGGGGTATTAATATCAGAGATAAACTCATGAAAGTGTATATATATATATATATACCTGTTGTAAAGGAGGATCATTGTACTAGAGAAAGAGTAGATGCATTTGATAGTATGTACCATGTGCATGTTAGATCAATGGATTGAGGAAACTCACACCTATACAATTAATAATTAATTATGCATGAAAACTTATGTTTGTATTTTTGTTTGTACATACACAAGGGAGCTTGTGTTGATCCTCATTGCTTCCTTATTATTAGATGGACTATCCATTTATCTTTCCAATGATGGTCATTGGAGGTCAATAGCAACCCTATATGTTAAAGGGAGTGTGTGTGGATGTGTGTGGTAAACTCTTGAACCTGGATCATGTGGCAGAATTCGATCATAAATGTTGCATGTTTCAATGTGTTGTGTGTGATCTTATTTTTTTATTTTACTGCCAATGATTGTGGTGTACTGTAATCACAAAATGGAGTCTTGCATCTTGGAAGTTATTGCTTTGTTTAAGAGATTTGACCTATAAACATGTATGTTACATGTTTAGTTGGCACTTTGTAGCAACTTCACATAAGATATTAATGAATTATTTTGAAACTTCTTATTTTCTGTATTAGGGTAAGACTCAACAAACGAAGAATGAAAACAAAATCTGCCATGAACTCAAAGCTACTGGTGAGACACAGAGAAATGACACAAGAGGAGAAATATGCCCAGGTAAGAAAGAGAGTGTGGATCCTGTTTAACTTATTTTATGTCTTTAGACTGTGCGACTCACACAGTTAGAGCCAGCTGTAGCCTTGGAGGAGGAGGAAGAGGAGGAGGAGGAGGGGGAAGGAGAGGAAACTCGTACGAGTGAAGAGGAGGAGGAGGCAGAGGAAGAAGGAGAAGAAGGAGGAAGCGACAAAGACGATGAGTTTGAGAAAGCTTTCAGCAGTGGAGAGGATGACTAGATTGCTAATAAAATATTTTTTTAATAATAAAGCAGCAGAAAATAATTAGTTGTAGTGTGTACACTATATAGATAGGAAGTTGACACTGACAGGCAACTTAATTCCGTGGGCGGTCAGAATCAGCTATAAAAATGCTTAGGCCTGCTGCTCGACCACAATTGTTAGCGAGGAGGCTTAAAAGTAAAGCTAGAGGCAAGATCTATCTAAAGTGTAATGGCTTCAGTGATGTCCAGTCAATATCCAGTAATGTCCTCTAGCCATTTATCCGCTGGCGGTAACAGCAACAGCTTCAGAGTCAAGAACATAGACGACAAGGGAAGAATAATACACGTAGGCTTCCTGGAGATACTACCCGGGGAGATTGTTTTCAGATACGAGCACCATCCACATCATGAGGCCAAATGGCCGCTACACACCATCAGAAAGTATGGGATAAACCTAGAGAGTAACGTATTCGCTTTTGAGGCTGGAAGAAAAGCGCCCGGGGGAGAAGGAGCTTTCGCTTTTAGGACAGAGGGTGTGCAAGCCTGCGAGATAAGGCAGAGATTGGACTATTTCACACATTCCTCTTAAAAATTGTCTTGTCATATAAATTAAATTAAACATCTCCTAATTTATTCTCCTACACTCCTGTCCTCTCCTCTCACTCCAAACTATGTAGGCTATGTAACAGTCATTGGTTCCTGTGTCCTAATATGTATTGTATTATAATAATTATCACTTCTGTGTGTAACTGTTCTTTTTGAAAAATAATAATAAATTAATTTATAACTTCACAGCAATACAACTATCAGCAAAAAATAACAATAAAAATGCGATAATAATAATATAAGACATAAAGTGATACATTTTTGTGTGTTGCAACGTATTAATTTAGATCTTACAACACAAATCTAATTATAAAAAATTCCACGTTTCCCTGTACAAAATATATTACACACACACACATCACACACGTACATGTGCACACATAGAAAGGCTATGCACAACAGCCGGAATTAGCTTTGGTTTGGTTTGAAATTTGGTGTGAAGTTAAATGTCCATTGCCATTACTCTCTAGTCCTATCACACCATTACCAGTGTCAGTTTGTTCAATATCATTCAAATCATCGAAAGGAGTCGAGTCTCTGATTTGTATACTTGATATCTGCATTATCTTTTCTATTAGAAAACTCATCGCCTCTTCTATTTAATGGAAGAACAAAGAGAGAGAGAGAAAAAAAAGTAAGAGTAAATTTATTTTAAAAATACAGATGGAATAGTAGTACGTACAAGTTAATAACTCTCTCCTCTTAACTCTCTTTCTCTCCCTTACCAATATTAGTGTTATCTTTGGCTGATGTTGGAAACCTACAAGTGAAGGGAATGCAGTAGATTAATGGCACGCTGCCCAGTGGCAAGTGATACTAATCATTTAATGGCTATAACTATGCATTGTTAATCTGCTTTGCAGTCAAAATGGCTAGATTTAACAAGTTCATTAGGACTGCTCACTTACCATCCTATTAAATTATGATCCTCGCAATACTGATCTAATTTAGACTGATCAACCTGAGCAGTAGTATTGTCCAAATCACACTATACAAAAAATTCTTTAATAATAATAATTATATTATGTATTGTTACTCAATCCCTCCATTCAACAAGAGGATAATTGTGTATAGCAGCTGCCTTGCAGGAACTTTCTCTCTCTCTCTCTCTTTCTTTCTCACTTTGTTAGCTAACAGCAATACAGGGACTGGCTCGTCATTCTCTAAGACAACCTTCTGCCGTACATCATCTAGCCACTAAACATAAAGAGAATGCTTAACAAGCAGATGAAACAGAAACAAATAGCACTATCAGAGATAAAATATGTCCTGCGGTAGAAAAACCCCTCGAAATGAGCTGATAAATAACAGTACACAATTGAAGACAAACCAAAAACACAAGCAATATCAGAGGAGACATTTTAATGCCTACACTTATAGCTAATGGGCATAATGTACATGCTCAGTGATTGAGCTGGGATATCAATTACCTTTTGAACAGCATCAAATGTTGGTTGCCTAAAATAAAATAAAGGGAAAAACAATATCAGTATTATCAGTATTGATAGGCCCCACAAGCAACACCTGTGAATACCACACATTACACAAACTAACCTGGTCAGATCAAAGACTATTATTGCAGCAATTCTATTATTATTAAATTAAATTAACAAAAGGTATTATATAGGATTTAAAAACGTACGCATATTTATAATAAACTCTAGTCATGTGTCCAAATCTCTCGTGACCAGCAATGTCCCTATGTAGATTGATTGATTGAGTATAATTATGAACCATTAAAATTACATTTATCACAAAGATCTGCTGATAGTGTGTATGGGTGGATGAATATTTATGTAAATTATATTATTTTTAAGCTCATAATGTGCATTCCTCAATAGTGCATGACTAGAGACACTTGCAATATTTACAAACAGGATGTGTTATTACTTATTATTAGCAAAAAGGTCAATGCTATAAAATGATATACTGACAATGACAGCTAACAACCAGCTCAGTATTTACTAATTTACTATCAAAAAGATAAGAAACAAACTTCAAAACAAAGCAAAGCTTGTTATTGCTTTCATTCCTTGTCCTTCTGTTTTAAAAATCCCAGAGTTAGGGAAAATACTGTTAAGTCTGTTATGCGTGTATCTATGGTCTATAGTCACATCAGTCTGCTACGTCAGAGTCATGAGACATAAGAAAGAGCTTTAGTATTGTCTATATTAATAATACAGAACTTTCTAATGCTAAGGTCACTTATAAGTGTGATTAGTCAAAAACCCAGATGCTAATAGTTCAACCAAATTTGGCTCAAATTTCCTGCTATCTGCCTATCAACATGTACACATAAGAGAGGAAGGACATTATTAGCACAAGGAGGGAACTCACCACAGCTGCATGTTAATCTTTGTATGCTCATCCCATATAAGGGTCTTGAGAGCAAAGTCAACTCCAATGGTTAACTTGTAATGAGGTGAGAAAATTCCTAGATTAAGCATATGATGATTAAATTAGAGGAGAGACTGTCAAAAACAAACCTGATGTGTATCTTCTGATGACAGAAGTCTAGAAAAAAAATAAAGATCAAAATAACATAATAGTTTTAGCAATGATGTCTTTTATAAATTACCTTGCCTGTTTAATGATCATGATGAGAGCGGGGAAAGAGTAAGTGAGAGTACAGAGAATGAGAGTAATTCACCGAATGTTATTATAGCAGATCACATGTTCATGCACATGTAAACTCATTCACTTAATAACACCACACTATAGATACACCTTCCTGCCCACATAAACTAAACCACACTCACCACACCTCACAGGAACAGACCCTCTTTTAAAACTCAAACGAATCACATCACACAAATCACACACACACTAAAGCACAGTGCAGGTGTTGCATCAGCCACACCTTTAATTACAAGCCACGCCTATAATACAATAAGCTTTTTAAATGATAGCAGTGTGTAATAAACACCATAAATAGACACTCACACCTGTGAATGAATGGAATCAACATGCTGCTAACATAGACAGTATACACTGACAATAAAAACAACTATGGCCTCATACATGAAATGACATGTCCACCCTTCCCTCTCCATATTCGTGCATGGCTCACCTACACCAAAGTTACCCACTACCAACACTTTGTAGAGTATCTCCTTAATCTCTGATGTCTTACAGAACTCGTCCTCTACTTCAGCCATCCTAGTTTACAAAGGGGCCCTTATCAATGGCTGCTGTGGCTAAAGGAGTTGTCTTGCAGGATTGGTGACAACGCCCACTTACAATTCGTGATTAATAACTAGACAAAAGTTTTATAACTACATTTACCGCCCATTGGCGCTAATTAATGTTTTTGCTTAGTGTATACTACAACATGGACACCAGTAAAACTGCTTTAGCTGTTCTCTGTGGTGCTGTTGGAGGCTGTATCTTAGGAGCAGGGTACATGCTATGGAGAGGGCATCACCACGGACATGGGCACGGGCCATTTACTCAAGGAGAATTTGAGAATATTTGGGCACACACTCAGTATGGCGAAGAAGAAAAGGAGCTGTTGGAGAAGACCATCTCATTCAAAGAGGGTTTGGAGTATTATTCAAAGATTTTTGAGTTGTGTAGCAAATATAAAAATGTACGAAAACATTAGTCTATGTAACTGCACACACACACATGACACCATGCCTGGGGCAAAAGGTTAACCAATAATTGTGCCTTTGCAATTTAGCAGTCTACACCCAGCCATTTTAAATCTGTTCACTTCCTTTAGTTTATTTTTTTATAAATTAGGAGAGCATTACATCCCGTGCCCTTGACATTGGTTGCTCATTGGGACGGACTACGTTTGATCTTGCTTTACTCTTTAATGAAGTGATTGGCATTGATACGTCAGTCAGTAGCATTGAGAAAGCAAACAAGATAAAGGAAGAGGGTCAAATAGCATACAAGTTTCTCATCGAAGGAGAAATCACCAAGGATTACGTTGGAAAAGTTAACCCTGACATTGTAAGTTTGAAAATAATTATAATGACCAGGCCTGCATGCTATATTTGATGATTTTCCTAATTTAGGATAGAAGCCGTGTCAGTTTCATTGTTGGTGATGCTTGCGATTTGCCATCAGACTTGGGACAATTTGGAATGATTATAATTCTCAACGCGCTCCACCACTTTCCTGATCCTAAAAAGTTCCTCCTCAATGTTCACAAGCTCTTGGTCTCTGGAGGGATCCTAATAATAGACGAAATGTACGTCTGGCATGACATGCTTGGCCTACCAAAGGTAAGGACTTAGCTGAATAAATAAATAAATAAATAATTCGATTACAAAAAAGCCCCTTGAGCTGATGTCCTTATACTGCTACACAGACAGTTTAGTTAATGAAGTTATGAGACTGTCTGCGAATGTTATCTAATATTTGACACCACAAGACTCAAGCGTAGTAATTAAACGTGCACTTTGTATTATTATTATCATTATCATTTATTATTGACACACTGGACTATAGGAATCAAATTTGTAAATGATTGCTGAAGGCCACAAGGATTAATTGCATAATTTGTATTATTTTTATCTTAATTATAGGATCGTTGGGTCAGTGGCTATGTTAAAGAGAATGGTGAAGAGGTACTAGGGATCGATGGGCTAAAGAATATTTTGTCGGAGTCCTTTGAGCTGTTGGAGACAAAAGAAATCCCATCAATTACTCGTTGGAAGACACGAATGTGCATGATAGGGTTTTCGGAGGGCACTGTCTGGAAAAGAAAATAATGGCACCACTATTTAATAGACAATTTCATGATTTTCATTAGCAAGCATTAGATTATGAATAATTATTAATTAATTAGAAGGCGTGGCAAATATTCATTTGGTGGGTGTGGTTAATAAAATGGCGGCTCATACTTCTTCAGTGGAGACTTCTTTGGCTATTCATATTGTAGAAGATCATAACGAAGTATTGGAGTATATCTACTCAGATATAGGAAAAAAGATATTACCTTTTACTGGGATCTGTCTAGTTCATTTTGACTCTCATCCTGACCTACTCGCACCTCAAGACATGCCAGCAGACAGAGTTTACGACAAAGAGAACCTTTTCGAGTCACTCAGCATAGGAGATTGGATCTTACCCGCCGTATACGCTGGTCACTTTACTTCCATTGTTTGGATAAAGCCACCGTGGTCTAATCAAATACCCACTGGGCAGCACATGTTATCTGTAGGGAAGCATTGCCAATGTGGATACCTGAGGTTAAAACTGATTGCGAATTATAATTTTAAAATAATATCATCTTTTAAATTTTGTATTGTAGAGTTCACCTACCTATTGCATATTATTTGTCCGAGGGTCTTTATGCTTGCTTGGATCAACTAGAAAATGTTAAAACGGTTCCTCTCTATGTGCTAACGCTTGATCTGAAGGAACACATTGATACCATTTCTGATCCTTGCATTACCATACAAAAACTCCTTGAGGAGTCTTCGGCATGTATCCTTGACGTTGACCTTGATTTCTTTTCTACCGTGAATCCATTTAAATTAATGTTTACAGAGGTACTGGATAGCCTAAAATGTTATACTTTATCACATTGTACCCTGTAGGAGCAATACGAGTATTTGAGCCACTTGTATGGGTTTGAGTTAAGCAAAGCTAATGAGGTATACTATTGGAGCTTCTCATGCATGTACTTAATCGATGTTTTAATGTGTAATATATGTGTAGGATGATCCCTCTGAAGTTAATGAGTCTAGGCTATGCAAACTCTCTTCTTTGTTGGATCTGTGGAGTGGAAAATTAGCAGACAAGAAGTATAATGAGTTGCCTTAATTATTTAACTTAGCGTTTTATTTGTAGTCTCATCGAAACTCAAATAAAGTCATTGATTGGGCAAGAAAAGAATGGAGACATAATAGAAGCTGATGATGTAGGTTGGCTAATGGCAGAGTTCCCCCTACAAAGCATGCTAAGTGAGCTTCATGAGCTGACAAGCACTACAGTACAGTACATGGCATTTGGTGCAACTTTTAAAATTCATAAAAAATCCAAATTTGATCGGAATCAGCTCAAACTTGATATACAGCATAGGAACGTGTATATGTATTAGAAAAAAATATCAAAATGGAGAATTCTGTCCTAGTCATTTTTGACGAAATTTGGCCCGAGACCAAAGGCTATAGCCTTTGGTCATTAGCCCAATTTTTGAACAGCTTTAAAAATTCATTAAAAATTCAAATTTGATCGGAATCAGCTCAAACTTAATACACAGCATAAGAACATGTATATGTATAAGAAAAAATTATAAAAATGAAGAATTCTCTCCTTGTGATTTTTATCAAAATACCCTGTACTATAGTACCAGAGTCTTTGGCCCAATTTTTGAACAATTTTAAAATCCAGTGACAAGAAACTGTATGAGCATAAAAGCAGGGCCTATGATTGACACCTACTAATACCAAGAGTAGATAAGTATAATAATTACTGTAGTGTTCTTATTACAGATACACATAGCTGGTATGATGACCGATCTACCACATCATGTCAGTGAACAGTCTGAGATTGTCTCTCTCATCAGAAAAATGAAAACGCTGCTAGCATGCCTCAAAGAATCCTCTATGCCAAGACTTGTTACCATTGCAAGGCGAGTTAACATCATTTATAAAGTATCACTGATATTACATTAGCTAATATGTATAGATCATCCAATGATCCTTATACACCTCAAGATCAAGTTGATAAAATACAAACTGCTGTTATGGACGCGTTGTCATCAATTTGGACGGTTAAGATGCTAACATATTCACATTATACTTAAAGGGACAGGCAATCTTTCCTCTTACTCCATCATTGGACTTTTACATGGGCTGGTATTGTCAATGCATGAATCTGCCATACTGGTAGCACCTTGTTGCAGCCAGACCTGTTGCAAAGGAATCGTACTAATTGCTGTTTTGTACTCTTCATACAATTTTTAATGTGTAAAAAATGTTTTAACTAATTGCATATTGAGCATCAATCAACAGGATTGTATCCACGCACCCTTGCAACTGCTATAGCAGCACACCACTGGCTTGGAGTTCATTATATTTGCCAATGGACACTGAGGGAACTAGTCTAACTAGAGCTGCTACATCAGCTCTCATTACTGGCCTAGCTCTACCAATCTACATACTGGCAATATATTTACCTTCTCTTGCTCTGAATGGATTCATTGTCGCTGCTTTTGTGTTCGACAAGAAACTTCACACTCCCTCTAATTTGCTCTCCGTTCATATTTCGATCATCGGCCTTGTGTCTTTGCTAATTTATAGTACTATGCTAATGTCAGCATTTGCTCTCTCTGTCATTCATTGTGACTGTGATTTGACCTACTGCAAGTGGATATTAGCTCACGTATTCCATTTTGCACTCTATCCTCTCAATATTACAGCAATAGCCATTGGTTACTGCCTCATACTCAAGTACTCCTCATCCGTGCTTACATTCCCTCGTGTAGTAACAGTTCTTATTGGTATATGGATAGCATCAGTGATTGGTAATGTTCCTACCGTATTCCTCGTTCCATTGCATGATTTTGTTACGTGCTGCGAAGGACTGTGTTTGAATGACACTTATGTTTGTGATGATTTGACAGGAGCATTTACTCCTAACTTGTTTAACGTTTCTTCACAGATTTTTTTCATTTTACAAAATATATTTTTTATATTCTTCCCTTGCGTCTTTGTAATTAGCTTCACGGCACTTTCATACTACATTTTCAAGTCCTCAATCTATCATCCAAACAACTCACTCAAGAGGAGAATGTTTCTTCTACCAATAGTAATGACGGTCGCTACTCTGGTCCTAATTTTTGGACAGAATATCATAAATTGGATGCCACTCACTACACATGCTCCAAATGTACCAGGAGACATTGTTCCTTTTGTTTTTGACCTAATATGGGATGTCAGTATGATTATTTATCCGATAATTATTTTATACTTTAACGTTCCTCTCCAGAGAAGCTGCCGGGCTATAATAAAGAAATTACTCTGTCCAAAAAACTGTTTAGTTCACGAACTAACGTAGACAGTTTCCGATTGTTTTTTTTTTGCTTTTTTTGAATTGGTACAAATATTATCTGCTGATTACATACAAGAGATTGAGCTTAATTACTTTTAAAATAGTGAATTCTTGTACTATGTAACTAGTAGACAAGCCAAAAACAGCTTTAGTGTAACTATGCATCCCCTCTCTCTCTGCCAAATCCTAATGATAAGGTGGAGCAAACTTCTGAATAGCTCAATAGATCAATGAACAATGGAGCCTGCCTCTCATAATGCAGTTCTCATCATTTGTCTGGCTCTCCCAATTTATTTTGTAGGAATAATCTTACCCTCTTTTGCTCTCAATGGAATAATTGTTCTGACTTTCGCTAGAACTAAGAAGTTACATACTCCTTCAAATTTACTGTCAGTTCATGTTTCAATAATTGGTCTTGTGACATTACTGATATACAGCACTGTCTCAATCCCAGCATTTGCCCTTGCCCTCATCAAGTGTGACTATGATCTGGTATACTACAAATGGATGGCAGCTCACGTCCTTCATTTTGGACTATATCCTCTCAATATAGCAGCAATATCTCTCAGTTATTGTCTAATATTGAAATATTCATCTTCTGTTCTTTCCTTTCTTTATGTTGGAGTCATAATCTTTTTTATGTGGTCAGCAGCAATAATTGGTAATGCTCCCATTCCATTTCTTGTTCCCTTTCGCAAGTTTGTTTCTTGCAGTAGAGAACTCTGTTTAAATAGCACATACGTCTGTTATAATTTTCATGGAGCATTTACTCCTAACTTATTCAGTTTTCAATCGGGGATATTTTTCCTTATTCAAGATATCATATTCATCATAATCCCTTTAATATTGGTACTAGTCTCTACAACGCTGTCGTACACCATTTTTAAAGCCTCGATTGTTCATCCGGACAATTCCCTTAAAATTAGAATGATTTTGCTACCGATAATAATGACTGCCACCTATCTGTTTCTCATAGTTGGTCAGAATATTATTAACTGGGTGCCGATTACTATGGACACAAACAATATGCCTAGAGACATTATCCCTTTGCTGTTTGGACTGAGCTGGGACCTGAGCAGTGTCATTTATCCTATTATCATATTGTACTTTAACATTCCTTTAAGAAAAGCATCCTGGAACTTGATACTAAGCTTCATTGGGAGAGCTAGCAATAAATGAATGACACTTCCATTATAAATTGTTGTCTTGTCAATTAATTGTCTCCATACGATAATTTATAATTATTTTTTTGTGTGGCTGGGTAATAGCCGGTTCATTGTAGGCAAGCAAATATTGATCGTATGCCAACCTTTACCAACCAAAGTGTAACGTGATCACAGATATAAATTTGATCACAGATATTAGAGGATATACGGAACTTGATCTAACAGCCAACATATGCACAAACACAGCCTGGAGTTCAGTATTATCTCACACCTCGTAATTCATGTTTACTCTATTATTTACTTGACAAGACTAATACAATGTATTATTTCATTTTTTTGCTTTAAAGTGGTCAAAAAGGCATATGTATATACTCTTTCTAAAGCCACTATGATGATGTGGTCATTAATATTTAGGCTACTAGGGATGTTTGACAATTAAGCTTTACTTTGTAGAATCCTATAATGCCATTATAAGTAGATAAACATCCCTCATGCGAAGCATCATTTCACATATATATCTATACATCTTACTCACAAGTATTATATTACTGGTGCACACACACACACACACGTACAATCAAAGTTCAAAGGAAATTATTGGCATGTCATCTGTTACTAATGTAATAAGCCTCACCCCACAGTCTATAAAACTATTTCAGGAACACACACTGATCAAAAGCAAGAAAAACAAACTTGTTCCCTTGTCCATTTCTATAGTTGCCCTCTTCATAATGACTTCTCATGGAAAATCAACTACCTCTGCTCTCATTGTTGGCCTTGCAGTCCCACTCTACATAATCCTCATATTCATTCCTTCTCTAGTTCTAAATGGACTCATTCTAATAACATTTGCTAAGACCAAGAAGCGCCGCACTCCTTCAAATTTACTCTCTGTCCATATTTCAATCATTGGCCTTGTTTCAATTCTTTTCTACAGCAATCTATCAGTGCCAGCATTTGCTCTCTCTGTCATCAACTGTGACTGTGATTTGACTTACTACAAATGGTTGCTAGCTCACATATTCCATTTTGCACTCTATCCTCTCAATATTGCTGCAATATCTGCCAGTTACTGCCTCATACTCAAGTACTCCTCATCCATACTTACATTCCCTCGTGTAGTAACAGTTCTTATTGGTATATGGATAGCATCAGTGATTGGTAATATTCCTACCATATTCCTCGTTCCATTACATGATTTTGTTACGTGCTGTGAAGGACTGTGTTTGAATGACTCTTACATTTGTGATGATCTCACAGGAGCATTTACTCCTAACCTCTTCAGCATCGAAAGTGAAATTTTTTTCATAATTCAAGATATAGTATTTATAATAATTCCTTGCATACTTGTATTTGTCTTTACAGCTGTCTCATACTACATCTTCAAGTCCTCAATTCTTCATCCAAAGAGCTCCCTCAAGAGAAGAATGTTCCTGCTACCAATAGTAATGACGGTGGCTGATATAGTACTCATAGTTGGACAGAATATCATAAATTGGGCACCAATTACAACGCATGCTGACATGGTGCCAGGAGACATTATCCCTTTGGTTTTTGGGCTCAGCTGGGATCTAAGCAACGTCGTTTATCCAATAATCATTTTGTACTTCAACGTTCCTCTTAGAAAGGCGTGCTGGAGCATTGTGAAATGCTCTCACGATCCAGAAGACGATTATGGGACTAC
>NW_003546286.1:362016-362956 GCF_000090795.2 Amphimedon queenslandica | reverse complement strand
AAAATTGTTATCACAAAAAACACGAGTATTACATTACATTGTATGGTCTATCTAGTACAATCTTGAACTGCAATACAAAACTTTGCCAAGTGAGACAATAAACAACTAGTAGTGCAATCGTTATCAAAAGAAAATTGAAGGATATATATTATAACGTAACATTTAATTTAATCTGCCAACCAGTCAAAACAATGATCCCTGAATAATATCAGTATACATGATTCATTAGGTAAAAAATTAAATGAGATAAAAACTGGGCTACAACAATACAATCAGAACTCAAGATAAAAGAAATGTTTAAAGAACTTGTTTATTAACAATACAATGTCATTCGATTTTTTATAGTAGCATACATAATAATTTTTGCAAAATTTTTATCACAAAAAAACAGATTGCATGGTCTATCTAGTACAATCTTGAGCTATAATACAAAACTTTGCCAAGTAATACTATAAACAAAGAGTACTACATTGTAGTAGTTCAATCGTCATCAACAGAAAGTTGAAGGATATAACATATTTATCTGCCAACTAGTCAAAACAATGATCCCTAAATAATATCAATATACATGATTCATTAGGAAAAAATTAAATTAGATAAAAACTGGACTACAACAATACAATCACAAGTCAATATGAGCAGTATCGATAATCATTATAATGAAATATTCAATGGTAATTGCCAACCAGTCAAATCAACAGTCCCTCTATTATACACGAATTTGTTAAGGTTAAAAAAAATTAATTTAAATAAAAACTGGACAATACTATCACAAGTCAAAATGAGTGCTATTACTACGGATGTGTCTAACGTGAGCAGGCAAGGTAGACTGGTAGAGATTGTTTGAGGAATGAGATTCTAATTTGTTTGATCTTGGAAGGAGGTTTTCTTCGCTTCCCTCGTCACTGAGCAAATCATCAATGTCGTCGTCTTCACTGTC
>NW_003546286.1:338785-362006 GCF_000090795.2 Amphimedon queenslandica | reverse complement strand
TACCTCGTCATCATTTAATGTGGAGAATATTAAAGGTGACACACGTCCACTCCTCATATCAGCTTCTTTTTTCACTTCCAGTGTATCACCAAATGCAGAGAAAGCATTAAACTTTCTGGCCTGTCGAGGAGACTCTAACGAGAGAGCAAAGAGTACATGAAAGGATTAGGTGTCCCTTACCAAGCCCCATATTGAATCTTTTCTTGCTCAATTTATTATCAGGAGGAAGGGGTGAGCCAGAATTAAGTCTTGACGGAACAGAGCCGAGTCGACCTCGGGGTTCAAACTTTGGTGAAGTGGACTTTATGAATAAAGATCCTCCTGTTTTTGAAATGGATTTACTTGAAGCACACATTTCTGCTATCTCGGCTGAATTGACAATACTACAGACAGTGAATAATGGCATACAAAAAAGGATTATTAATGATAGCTAGGAAGTAGACCCACCTCAGTCTTTTTGGAGGTTTCTCATCACTTGTGAGTGGGAAAATCTCTCTTTGATGACTTATCAGTGCACAACAGAAATTAGCACTAGCGTTGGAGCTCTCAATTATATTGTGAGGACTGATGGCCTGTTGATTATAATAATAATAATATATTATATTCAGTGATACACTGACTTCTGGTCGAAGGATATTGGGTCCAAAAACTGTAGCAAGATTAACATTTGTCATTCTGTTTTGATCCGAATTTTGAGATATACTGTAAAGGAAGCGACTGTGTGAGGAGGATAAAAATTTAAATATTTTAAAAGAATAAGAGCATACCAGATGTATTTGAGAAGGTTGTAGTTACATTTTGGGAGCCTTTTCAATAGCTCTATCATTTTTGGTATTCCATCCTGAGGGTTGGCATCTATCTCTATTCACATTAAAAAGAGCAAAATACACTTGTAAATCTTCCTCTATAGCATAGACTAGTAATAAACTTCTTTTAGAGCTTCAAACAAGGGGCTAATCAGTGTTCCAAATTGGAGTTTTTCTATGAATTCAAGACACCTGTACTTAGTACAGGGTATTTTATAAAATGGTTCAACAATTTTTTTTATTTTTATAATTTTCCTGATGTGTATAGATGTTCTTATGTTGTGTAGCAAGTTTGAACTGATTCTGACCAAATTTGTTTTTTTAACAAATTTTAAAATACTCAAAAATTGGGCCAAAGTCCCTGTACTATAGTACAGGGTCATTCGCCAAATTTTGCCAAAAATGACTAGGAAAGAATTTTCTCTTTTTACAATTTTTTCTGATATATATACATGCTCTTATGTTGTGTAACAAGTTTGAGCTTGTTCCAACCAAAATTGAATTTTTAATGAATTTTCAAAGCAATCGCATTGGCAATTGAGCTTATACACATGTACATAGCTACAAATTCCACCCACACTCGCACATGTCAACACGAGTATTACATGATGTTTAACATAAACATGACAAGACTAGTCTACCTTTTGATGCTCTAATAGCATCATTAAACAATGAGAATGGTATGACGGGCTCCGGTAATTCCCTCAAGTATAATTTAAATAAAGATGCAACAGTGTGGACATCTTCAGTAGTTGATATATCAAGTTGTGATCCTAAGACCCAATGGATTCAATGCTCGCTCGATACTAAAATGACTTACCACAATCATACGTGTCTTTTAAGGCCTGGACACGACTGCTCTGACCAGGTAGTCTAAATATACCGGTTTCATTAATACCTGGATTAAGATATGAATAGATTAACGGTTGTGGGGAAATTAAACTGAGTGATACACAAAACAATAACTGTCACTGTTTCATTAGCAGAAGACGCAAACACTAAAGACACTATAAAAGCACAAATGCAACACAAAGGATAATTAAAAGGCTTATAAATACATACCCGGTCCCATGCAAGCACAAATACATGTTACACACAAAGACTAATGAACATAAATATTTGGGTGTAGTACATAACCACATTATTACAACCACCACTGATCATGCACACACACACAACATGTAGACGTTACTATAAATATTTGGGCCTTACCATGTTCTAAAATAAACTTTGCACATCTATGTACTAGTATCGGCACATACTCCCCTCCTAAGCGAGCCTCTACTGTCATTGTCTCCTCTAGTTTCCTTCCAAACATTCCACCACCATATGGCTACCCCACACAAACACAAACACAATAAAGAATTAATTATTAACGAGTCATTTACTTCATAAAGAACACGCTTGATGGCAGCCACCCATTCATCAGCGTCTTCAGTCGATTCAGCACTGATCATGTAGCTGTCGTGTGTAGAAGTAATAGAGTCTCTACCACTACCAGCTGGAATATGATACAGGCATTAAGCGACCATTAATGGATAGTAGAGATAACTTACCAATTATCTCAAATTTGCAAGCATGTAGCTGACGGAAGTCATCTTGATGTCTAATGACGTTATTACCAGCAAGAGGTATTGTCCCAGTTGGCCTGGAATCCTATACAGCATATATTGAATCACTTAAGTTAATATCATTACACGTGCATATATAGGCATAGGTATATATAATTTGTGCCCTTTTCTTTTTAATCAGTACACACTGAAGTATAGGTACTGTATTGATAGATGCAGCACTTTTTCACCTGCCAAAGTTTTGATAATAAATCCTAGTATACTACTAAAAATAACAGCTATTGTGCAAGCATTGAAGTTTAACACTACGAGTATCAATATGATACTAAGTATCTATAGTACATGCAGCTATATCCTATAGTTATTGTGTTATTTTTATCTTTTCAGAAACTTATTACAATGTCTTAATAAATAATTTTTTGCTTTTTGCTAATCACTCATAAAAAAATTTGTACCAACAAAGCAAATGAATTAGAACTAAAACTGGCCAAATAAGAGAGAGATAGATCACCCAATATGAAGTCTCAAGTGAATTGAGTGATTAATACAAACATTGGACTCACTTTCTAGTTTCTATTGAGGTCAGTATGATTTAATACAATGGATACTGAATACTGTCAAAGATTAGATAATGTTTCTATTGACAGCCTCAAAACAACAATATGAGGCATAATTTTACATGCACAATCAAAATTTTTTAATTACTTTCAAGTAATTATTATACATCTCTGCAAAAGACAAATTGCTTTTTATAGGCACTGTTAAATGTTATTCCAAATGTCTGATTTTATGCAATGATTGCACTTCAAATATCATTTAAGGGCATGAGCATTGGGTGTGTGCTCTCCCAAATTAGTACAAGTCATACACACAGACTATTAGTTCTAGATATAAGCAGTGTTTATGATTCCAAAAGGAACTAACCTGTGGAGATTTGTAGTAAAACAAGAGATCGCCGGTCAATACAAACCATCTTTTATGCCACGTTTGAATTCGGCCTCCTCTTTTGTGAAGCCAGCCATTTTTCTGTGCCTATTATTATTATTAAAAAGACGAAACCATTAACCTAATTAAGCTCAACAATATTTATAAATCGTTCCAATAGATTTAATTTGCAAACACAACACAAAATGCTCAAATAAACACGTGCGAGCTGCTAAGAGACAAAAGGATCAAATTGTATGATAATTTGAATAGCAAGAGAGTCAAATCTCACTGCACTATGACATCAATCATAACAGGATTCTATCTTGAGAATATGTAAAGTGAGCCGGAAAAAGCAAGCCGGGTCTACGATTACTTCTTTCACAGACATGTAACTTACCTGATTGTGCTTTGAACTGTACATGTCTCTTATCTCCTCGACGAACAGCAAAACTATATCATCAAATTAGCAGAGGAATGCGATCGATTTCAAACCTAAACTAACCCCCACCCAACACAGTAATTATATATGCATGAATGCATAGGCGTGGCTGCATCACCTAGCCACGTGCTGGCATGCTTTTGACGTATCCGGTAGTGCACAGTCAATAGTAATCATGCCTGAATGAGCAAAAATTGTCCAAAATGAACGAATCAAGTCTGGTATCAGTACTGGTGCAGTCTGATAAGTATCATTGCTTATTATGTCTGATACTCTGGCCTGAACCAATGTGCAAAACCTTTTCATGTTGAGTCTCAACTCTCAACTGATTTTCATGATTGTAGATCTATGACCATAGATATTAGAGTTAAAAATTACCCAAAATGCATGATCCAGTACTGATTTCAGGACTAACTCAGGCTAGCATCAATCCTGATTCAGATAATCAGATTTCCACTATACTAACCTTAGTATATTTGTGTCTTCCGTGAAGACTAAGGAGTAAGGAGGTTACAGTACTAGCCCTAGCCATGGAAGATCCGGTGAATCGCGATCCGTCCGGTCCAGGAGATACTGTGCCACTGCCTGAAGTTCCGTTATACTGGTCAGACTTTGTATGGTCCCTAGAAAAACTAAGACATCGAGCGTATTCTAGGAAAATGACAGAACGGTATGTTGGTTGTGAAATGGGCAGGGATTGGGGCTAACAAAAAGCAAATTTACAAATTGCAAATTATCTGCACAGTTTCACTCACAAATTATTTTACTCGTTCAATGCAGGGATTGGTATCGTATTAACCCTCTTGAAATGGTTTTACTTGGTTGTCAGACGTTAGCCGATGACGCCTCAGCTAGTAGAGATGTAAGTCTCATCATTAGTAATGCATACAGTTTATCGTGTGACACGATAGCATGGGACCTTCATTATGAAAATGGAAAACCTGAGAGAGAGGATGTGTCGGATCCCTCGTTATTGGCAAAGAGCTATAGCAGTCCTTTCTGCTACCATAAAAGGCCCAGAAACACCTTCACTTATTGTGCAGGTAAGCTAACTCAATAATTAAACCATAAAAACTAATAGACTCCGAGTTGTAGCTATATTGTATCTTTTATAGAGGTGTGCTGCTGGTATTGTTAATATCTGGCAAGGAGTCCATTCCAACAAACTGTATGATAAGAAATGACAATAAAACTAGCTATTCACGTTAATTCTCTTTTCCGTTCCACATTCTAGAATGAAACCCAGTTTTGTTAGTTGGGCAATAATACATTTTAGACTTTTTGATCTCACTCAGTTTCTTCTTACGGAAAAGAAAAAATGTCTTTCACCTTCTACTAGGTAAATCCATTTAAAATCATCTCTTTTATTATTGTCATTGTCATTGTTATAGTGAAGATATTTTTAACATTTCTGTTGCAATTCAAGAAATTTTGTCTGCTTCTAAGGATCTTATTTCAGACTTTCAAAATGAAACCTCATTGCAAGAATATAACTCAAGCAGTCCAGTTGCAATGATTGGTCTATTTGTGCATATCCTACGAACATCTTCCAAAGATGTGTCCATACCATCATCTCTTGATGATCTAAAGTCTATTTATGTTGTTTTTCTTGCCTATATAAAGCATGAAGATTGGTCTAATGAGTTCTTCCTTAATCCTGAAGTAGCCGATCGCATTATAGAACTAACCAGTTGTATCTCACTGTGTACTAAAGAGCTCGACAAGATTTTGACGGTGGTATCCAATATAGTTATATTGCTGACTTCTTTTAACATAGAACATAGTTGCGTGTCTTCATTTTTAATCTCGTTAGTTCAACTGTTTCAAGAGCGAAATCAGCAGTTGCAGAAAGATGCCCAGATATCCCATGATTTGCTCCAACTTATTTACACTATCCTATTATCACAACCCATAGAGGAATCACTCCCAATGGCACAGGAGTTTGTTACAGACTATGTGAGGCTTTTAATGACCTACTCAGTAGAGGGGTATCTGTCTGATAGCCCGGTTAAGTTTTTTCTTCAGTTGGTCGAATTTGTTCTGAGTCTTGTCGAGCAAGGAACCTCACCTAGTCTAGCTATACAGGTCAACTTGGCGAATCTTTTTGGTCCGTTTTTTGGCGTCAATAGTCACGTAGTGTCTACTGCTTTGCTGGAGTATGGTTTCCTTTCTGTCTGTTCAAAGCATAAGTCTGCTCTACTCACTGATGGACTCCAACACATTGTCAACGTATGGAAGTTATTCCCATCAATCGATAGAGATGCTGCCCAGAGAAAAGCTTTACGAAATCATGTAAAATCACTCGAAATTTGCGATTCAATCATCAATGATATCGTTAATGATGTATTTAGTGATGTTTCCAGTGAGGTTTCTTCATCCAGCGAAATTACCAGTAAGTCCCATTTTTACATAATTATGAAACTATATGCAATTTCATGCATAACTTAACTTTTTAATTATTTCCTTAGTTCCACATTTAGATGATAGTGAAGAAAGCAATGAGATCACTCGAGCTGAACAACTAAAGGATAGACATGAGCGTATTGTAGTCCTAACTCATCTCCTTAACCTGGCATGCTCCATGGTAACTGCTCAAGCATTGTGTACATTATTCCATTTATTTGGTTTAGGTAAGGAATGGAGACAATATTTGCTACATGTTTGCAAGCGTTCTTCCTCGTTTATTTTCAAGTGCTCCTCCATCGTTTGTCAATAAGGAAAACAGAGAGAAACTTATCAAGTATATTACAACTCCATTACTGTATTTATAAATGGAATTATTCATTCTAGGTTCTTTGGTGAGGTACCTCCACCACGGGACACGTCTCTGATGTGGAGAGTCGACAAGAAAAGACTGGCCATTTCTCTTCTTTCCTTATCAACTCTTTCTCTAGAAAATGAGATGAGCACTCCTTTTGAACTCTGCGGGATCGTCATGCCTAAACTAGCCCGTAATCTTGACACTAAGAACTTCACTGATGAAGAGAAACTCTCCCTTTCTATTGATATCCTTTACATGACTAAAAGTAACTTCATTGCATAAGTGGATGAAGTTTTTATTTCATAATAATGACTATTGCCAATAGAGGCCCTTCTTGGTGGCCATGGCATAGAAGAATTTATATCACATGGATTTGAACTCCTTTCATCTCTTCTCCCTCAATCTATATCACCAGATGAGCTCAAGTTAGAATTACAAATTTTATTACTATAATTTTCGTGTACATGTTAGATCATTCACTAAGCAGCTGGTTCAACAATTGGTTACATCTGGGCACAGCTCTCTTCTCTTTCTCATCAGAGTCAGATTTTGTTTATATTTCTTTTTAATTATTTCATCATAATACAGAATGCCTGTGTTTACATGCTATATGCCTTTCCGGAAGAATCCAGTCAAATTCAGCAGTTTTTTCATACATTGATCTTTAAGGGAAAGCGCAATGTAAACCCAGCCCTTTATTATAAGTGTCATTTATTGATCCATGGTTGTTTAGGAGATTCGCTCTGTTTTTAAAGTTTGTCGTAATCCATTTAATGAAGGCTTGTTTGATAATTTGCGATCGTATCTTTATAGCTATGGAAAAGGAGAAATCAATAATAGACAGCTATTATCCCTTTGTGAGGTAAATTATATACAAGTATATAGCTACCTCTTACTCTCTCTTTCTGTTTTTTCTCCTCTTTTTTAGATTATTTTAGCTGTCGTGGATGTCACAAAAAGTCCATCGACTCATCTATCATTACCTGAAGAGGAGGAACTAACTGATGAAGAGAGAAACGAAAAAGAGACAAAGAAACTGAACAGCATAGAAGTAATGAAGAAACTCGTCTTGTCTACTCTCAAAGATGTTGAAGGGGCACTGGCTGAGAAAAGGTTTGATTTAGAGTAAAGTTGTTCCCATTGTTTTACATTGATTTTAGGTTTAAGAAGGAAGTATGGGAAAGCAAACTGAGTCAGTTATCAAGACTAGCACTTTTCAGGTAATATAATCATAATATTCATTATAAAATTATTGTTGTTATTATTATTATTATTATTATTATTATTATTATGTTTTGTTGTACAGAACATTATTCAGCAATGATCTTCACGAGTTTCATCATCACTCAAGCGAAGAGCTTGAAAAAATTTTTGAAAAGTAAAAATGATAAACATATACAAAATTATTACTAGTATTATGTAATAATAGCATGTTTCCAAGCGAAGTACTAAATAGTAAGGAAGCAATGGACATATTATCACTGGCAGCTTTAAGAATAGAACATATGCTGGTTTTAAAATGAAAATTTTAATAGAATACATTTCATTACTTTTTAGGTTCCTAGATATAGTGCCTTGAAGATCCTTCTCACCAAAATGATAAAGAATTACCTTACATTTGATGTTGGAAAAGATTTGACGGATCCGGCAGAGAAACTCTTAGCAAGGAATAACTGCCTTAATACTGAAGTATTGTCTCTAGAGAGAAACAGCAACGATGTACAAAAGTTGACGTCCGAATGCTTTTATAGCGAGCAGTTTTGGAATAATGTAAAATCATTATTATTGTTGTTTTGCTCACAGTTTTACCTTTTTGTAGTCGTTCGCATTGAAAGTAAAAACTGACGGATCTCATAGTCTGGAGGAAAACATGAGACAAACGCTATTGGCTTGCTACTCTGAATTTGCTAACATATTAAAAGAAATGAACATCACTCATGTTAGCTGATTGCCTTCTTTATTTCTTTTTACTCCCTCCCTCTCTCTCCAACTGTGTATGATACAATAGGTTTCTGTGAATGGCGAATTTGTTAAAAGTGTCAATCTATTCTCAGAAGAACTCACACTCTCAGAATTAAAGGTACGCACTGTTTTGAAATGTATAACTTTATATACCCAGCAGGGTCTCCCACAAAGCATGCTAAGTAAGCAAAAAGGCATGCTCAACCATTATAATAGTACACACCTTTTAAAGCAACTTTAAAAATTCATAAAAAATCTAATTGTGATCAAAATCAGCTCAAACTTGCTACACAACATAAGAACATGTATATGTATCAGAAAAAATTATAAAAATCAAAAATTCTCTCCTAGTCATTTTTGGTGAAATTTGGTCAAAGTCCCTGTATAACAGTACTGAGACTTTGGCCTCAGCTCAAAGTTGATTTGAGCAGCTTTAAAAACCCACTGCGGTGATGAACCCTAGCTGACATAGATTCCATCATAGGGTCATCGGTCAGTTGCAGTTAGAGCCATTGATCAGAAACTAGGTGGAACAAGAGAAGGAAGGATTCACGAAAGAAAGGTCATTATACTCTAAATTATAAGCTGGTATGTGTTGATATGAATTTATTTGTGTAGGTTGCTTTGTTGACACGAGAAGATGACATTGAGTCTGATTTTGAAAAACAAGTAATGGATTTTGTTATTTATGATCTTTTATATTAGCAATCATATCTTAAGGCAAATGCTCCAATTAAGCCAAAGACATTCACCGTTTTGTTAAATACCAATTTTTTTGACTGTGTAAAGTAAGAAATATAAAAAATAATCAATGCTTTAGTAATAAATAATTGTGTTTTAGGTGCTGTGGTGGTCAGATTATTGGCTGTTATGCTCCTAATGGGGAACACTGTGAAAGGCCATTAGAAGTAGGTGGATTGCAATAGGAAATTAAATTTATTTTGAGTTTAAAATCCTGAAAGATTGGTATCCGGGCTGATAGTGGATTCCTCTCAATTTATGATGAGAGTGGGACTGAGATTGAGAACTGTGAAATCTTACTCTGCAATGAAGGTTATTATATAATTTTCTGCATAAGACGTGACCATTATAGTCCATTGCATTAGGTCTGTATGTATTTAAAGCATACACTAATGGTCATCCATACGACACATCTCAAGTATGGATACAAGCGTTCAATAAACTATTGGAGCCACTCCCGGAGAACCACTCCCTCTCTTTAGTCCCAGCTATTATAATACCTCAGAATTATCCCAATCCAAAGACTTGGGACTTACTAAGAAGGTTTGGCAGACTCTTTTATATAATAAAACACATATGGTACTCTTTATTTTAATAGATCTGTGCAACCAGAGCTGACAGGTAGCATGTTAACGTGTCAGCATGACTTCTCTGCTGAATGGAGAACCTATTATGACCACAGGTCAGACATATAAGAATTATTTGCATTCTAAATGAAATTATTGCGGTATTTTTATTTTTTAGGCCAGAGAAGGTTCGCTGTGGTATTGACATGATACTTCATCCTGGATTTACTCTTTCAAGCAGTGATTCACGTCGGCCAGTTTATGGGAGACAAAGATCACGAATAACAAAAGTATGATCTCTCTCTATAACTATGATGCATATAATCTATAATTTACACACTTTATTCTATTAGGATTTTGCTGGACTTGTATTTGAGCATGTGATATCTCATTTACTTGAAAGAGATGATTTGAAGCCATTTAGGTAGTATTATAATTTATTTTTAAAGCACTACTGCAGTGTTAAGAATGACAATATGAATAGAAATGGGTTTCCAGCTTTGAGATGAATTTTGTTATTATCATTCTCTATAGGTTTTTAGGTAAGTACATGTCACAGTACATTAGCGTCCTTGTTGAAGAAGGCGAAAGTAGAACTGATATCATAAGCAAAGGATTTGATTATGAGCGTTGGGTGAAGACCCAGACAAGGACACAAAGCAGTCAACGAAAGTTAAAAAATAAAGAAGAGATAGTAGCTCAACTGGTGGCATTTATTCAAGAGAAACTGATGGAATGGTGTCTAGAGGCAGACGTGAAACTAATGTGTGAACAAAGTCACAAACAACTGCTTCAGATGAGAGTATGAGTAGAGAGTGGGGGGGGGGGAGAGAAAGAGGAAGAGGAGAAGGGAGAAAAGGGTAGTTACTTTGATGAATTATTTACTATCAAATTATTAGGCTTTTCTTGGCAAATGGAAGTCAACAGATCAGGCCCACATAGTTAAGAAAGTAATGGGTAGTTTTTTGTGGATTGGTTTTTATGTCAATCAATAATTTAGTACAAGGAAATACAGTCTATTCTAAAGGAGTCAACTGTTATTGTTCAAATGGAGCTATTGCCAAGAGCCACGCAAGAGGAAATCATTCACTGGATATACCACAATGAGGACAGGTATAGATAATATGAGCTACACATGTATCTAGAAATTTTGAACTTATTTTGGTCAGAAATTTTTGATTTTTGATCATTTTGAATAATAATTGGCCCCATAAGCTACAAGTGTCGCATTAGCTTATAGTGATTCATCATTTTTTAGGGTATGGCGATATCGTGGTGGTAGGTGTGGTCATGAAACGTTGCAGCAGTTTATGGGTTTTATTGGAAACATTGATAGCAGCAATAAAGTATACCCAGGTGTCTGCTCTTTCATGCTCCCTGGGAAGAGCAAAAAGGACTTGAATATTGAGCAAGACTTTAATGTAAGTAAAGCTTTTTAAAAGCTCAATTCCCCGAGTATTGTTATAGGTTGATAGCCTTGTTGGATACTCTGTTGGCGAAATGAGTACTTCGTTATCCAATACAAGTGAATTACCTGTTAGTTGTTACGAAGTTGTACTAGGATGGGTCAATCCAAAGTAAGCAAGCATTGTTATTATTATTAACAATGATCCTAATAATCTTCTTTTAGGTATCAAAAACTTAATCTAAGCATCAACATGTATTTCAGCATAATAAGGAGAGGTAAGAGTCACTCTGTTATAAGTTTAATGCTTTCTGTCTGTAGCTCCAGCTTCATTTATATTATGCGATGTAATGCAAGGGAGCCTGGAAAGGATAATTGCTAGTAACCCTTTGCTGAGGTTCTTGGATTTTGTGGGAATGGCTAAATACATTGTCTGGAGGAGACAGCAATCTTATACAGTTCAGCTTCAAGTATGCATAGACATACTCATTGATTATACTTCAAATTTTATCATTTTTTTCCAAAGACTGGTGGAACAGAGCAATTTGAACAAGTGATATTTCGAGTTTGGCCAATACGACTAGCCATGTGGTTTGAAAGATGTTTCAGGAGGATTCTATTTAGGAAGGGTTATCCTCAGCCTCTGATTTTAGACCATGTTTAATATCATAAAAATTATTTTTATAATTTTTTGAATATTTATTTTTAATGCTTTTTAAATAAAATTTGACTGTCCTTGTGTTCACACAGTTTCAAAGTGAATTCTCTCTTTGTTTCTCTAAGAAGACAAGCTGATCGACAAGAAAGCAATCTTTAATATTTTGTGTGATGGATCTCAATCCCATCAAAACCTTCGCTTCATCAGCCACTCCTCCATCAGCTCTAGCAACCTTTAGATATCTGTACACACTTTGAAATACGTCTGGCCCAAAGATCCTTAGTGCATCACTGTAAATGAAATTAATAATAGAATATATCATATACTGGGGATTGTTATAGTCTTGCTTTTGTAATTGAAGCATTCTCCTCTCGCTAGCAATGGGAGTAAACAAGGAGAAACCATCGTGAGATTGTTGCACTTTTTCTCTATCTATTTTATTAATAAAGATTTAGTGTAAGGAAATTCTTTTTACCTGTCCCTGGTACTTTAGTAGAAGTGTATTTTACCTATAAGAAATAAATCTATATCTACTTGTAGATAATTGTTTTATATATACCTCATCTGAGGAACTTGAGGACTTTAATGTATCAAGCTAATAAACAACAATAAAACATATACACTCAGTGACATGTAATTGTTTTACTTACCTGCTGAGAGTAACGCTTAGGTTGGTATGATTCTGTCATGGAGTTCATGTCCTTTTGTCTAATTTCTGAAGATTGTCCTGGTGCCACTTCCATAAGTGACAGAGATTCATCTAACTTATCAACTTCTTCCTTCATTTCACAAGTATCAAATGCTGTCATTGATATATTACCACCTACAAATACATCGGGATGCTCTTTTACCCAAGGAGGCACTTTATCCCTTGACTGATAGCATAATTATAATAAGTATATTATAACTGTAAAGACAATATATACTTTTAACTTTTTGTTTACTGGCAATTCCAATGGTGACCTGAATTAACATGCCATATATATAATGTTTTTATGCAGATTCAATACCTATTTACTCCAGAGATATCTTTATTTTGATCTTTATGTCCTTTAGAAGGAACTTGATTGCTACTATTATTGCCATATTATAACCTCCAGTCCTTATCATTGATGAACTCACAGTGCTTGAGCTATTGCTTTTGCTTCCTCTGATGGATTAGATTCCTTGGGAACTAGTGATAATGACAGCTTATGAGACTATAATGTAAAAGCACAAGTTGTCTCTCGTGTATATTTATTTGTATAGATCTACCTCAAGATGTCGCTTAACACATGGATCTTGAAGGATTTCTATTGCTGATGGTCTTCTTGCCGGTGACTTATCCATCATTCTATTTTAATTAATATAGGTACATCAATGTGTAAAGTGAATTATTTTACCTTGAATGCAAGTATCTCATTGAAGGCGTGAAGTGATTCGGCAGTCTTGGAGGATGTCCTTCAACAATTTTATACATGATGGCCATGATGTTCTAGATGGTGCAAAGCAGCTATTGCATATTCGTCAATATTTTGCTTACTTGACCCTGATAAGCATGCTCACATGTGCATAGTTCATAAAGTACTGCACCTAATGACCTATTAAAAACAGCAATGTTATGCACAAGTATATAGTAGTTCATATAAAGCAGGATGCAGCCCACAAACTTTTAAATTATATTACTTACCATATATCTGATTTTGAGTTGTATCCTTCATGTTTTAGAACCTCAGGACTCATGTAGTATGGTGTTCCTGTGAAGGTTGTAGCAAAATCTGATGTAGCGACTAATATTCGAGAGATCCCAAAGTCGCCAAGTTTTATCTTTTTGTCTTTAAGAAAAATATTTCTAAGAGAATATACAAAGAGTGCTTAATGATGGTGGCAATGATATGCATGACTGAATGAAAGAAATAATAAACAAATACCTTGTCTTTAGATCTCTGTGCAAAACTTTCCTGTCAAGACATAAATTAATGTCTGCAATCATCAAGGTTATAGTAAATACCTATCATGAATGTAGTGGACAGCATTAGTCAACTGTATGAACCAATCCATTATTAATGACTCGTCCAATATTTTATTTGTCGACTTCAGCTTCTTAAGCATATAGTCAAGATCGCCACCCTATACAATTAAATTGATGAGCTTGAATCTATCAGTTAGACTTATTACTAACTTCACAGTACTCGGTGATAATGCAGAAATGCTCTACATCCATGAAACTATCATGATACTTCACAATAGCAGGATGATCCAGCTATAAATAAAATATTCATTAATATGGGCATCGATAATTTCATATGCAAACCTGAGCAAGCAAAGTTGCTTCCTTGACTGCTTCTACTGTTTCATTTGGCTGCACTTCCCCAATGTTAATTCTCTTAAGAACTTTTCTATAATTTTATTGATAATAATTGGACATACAATAGAGCTTACTTCTCTCCAGTTTTGTGATCCTGAACAACATAGGCAGTGCCAAAGTTTCCACTACCTAATCTACAACCAAGGCCATATCTTCCAGCTATTAATGTTTCGGCAGTGAATGCTCCACTTGAAGTTGCTGTTCCTTTGTTTCTAGCCTCAGCCAAGTCTTTATGTGTTGGCATATTCAACTGAAGGCTCTCATTCCAGCAAATCAACGTGTGGGCGTGAATATGTGCGTGGGCGTTAAATAAAGGTGTGGCTACAAGAACATGGCTGTCGTTTGTGTCTCTGTTATCTCCAAAGAAGTAGGGACACTCATTCTATTAACGTTTTATTGCTCATATTTAGAACTTCCCCCTGTATATAAAGACAGCCTCGGTTCACGCTGACAATGAAATGACGTTTCATCACATAGTCCATACAGCAATCGATGTAATTGAAGAGAAAAGTAAGCTTTAGCTTGCTTACCAATTTTTGTTATTATTTATTTACACATACTCCTCATGCCACCAAATAAAAATAAACATATACACCACTCGTTGAGTATGCAAAGGAGTTAAAAGGACATACCCTAATAGAGGATATGCGTGCTAAGTATATTCATTGCAAAATAAATATATTCATTGCATACCGTAATAACTTTCAAGAAAAAAATTAGTTCGTTGGACGTCAACTTTCCATTGGCAGCAATGGAGAAAAGATAGAAAAAGGCTTGGTACCAGGAAACCACTCTGTATTTCTTGATAGCAATCTTTCAGGTGACTACTAGACCCCATTAGATCCTCAGGATGCTTTCTAAGCTTCCGAAAAAGGCCTTAAGAAGGTAGCAAGGCAAGAAAATGTGTTTTCCCCCATTGAACTCTTAATAAACTTGACGTCCAACATGGCGGCCAATTTACTGTGTGGGTTGGATATACGGTACTTAAAAGCTATGAATATACTTAGCACGCATATCCTCTATAATGAGCCCAATTAACAGCTTGTACGATTTATTTTTATGAAAATTATACGAGTTATTATTATTACAGTTATAGTGATTTTATTGATTTTATTGTCTAGTTTCATCAGTTGGAACCGCCAGAGCTGCTTCTGATTTCAGAGAACACTTTTTGGGAGCACTTTATCCTTCGGAACAATACAAAATGTATTTAATAATAATAATATATGATAAAATATTTCTATATTATTTTTCTGTAGTTATGGTTATGCCACAAACACAAGGATTAAGTTTGTAATAATATGTGAGAATAGTCAGTCAAAAGATAATGAGATGGGACCTGTAAGTTATGTACATACATGTATACATGTACAGGGCTTCCTACAAAGCATGCTAAGTGAGCTAAACAGCATGAGCTTCATGAGCTGACAAGGACTACAAATCTACAATACAGGGACTTTGGCCTAATTTTTGAGTAACTTTGAAAATTCATAAAAAATCCAATTTTGATCGGAATCAGCTCAAACTTGCTACACAACATAAAAACATGTATGTGTATCATAAAAAATTATAAAAATGGAGAATTGTCTCCTAGTCATTTTTGGTGAAATTTAGCCAAAAACCATGTACTATAGTACAGGGACTTAGGCCTGATTTTTGAGTAACTTTGAAAATTCATAAAAAATCCAAATTTGATCGGAATCAGCTCAAACTTGCTACACAACATAAGAACGTGTATACGTATCAGAAAAAAAATATAAAACTAGTGAATTCTCTCCTTGTGATTTTTGTCAAAAATACCCTTATAGTACCAATTTTGCCACCAAATATAGTACCAATTTTATAGCCCAAATTTGAGCAACTTGACAATCCACTGACAGGAAGCTGTGTCAGCACTATGTCAAAATCCTGTGGGAAACCCTGTACATGTACATACTACATACATATACTTGTACAATGATTACACGTGTTCTACGTAGTTACGAACATTACATGAAGTTACATGATACCTAATGTAAAAATTTATAACTTTCTACATGCCATAATGGCATTGATATGCTTGTTTCATTTGATCCCTTCTCTTGTTTATAGATGTTCAAAAAACTTCATACTGCATATGTGGATATGTTTTGTAACCCTTTTTATACTCTGAATGCTGAGATAACATCAAAGTGAGAGTGAATCCTTGTTGTTTTTATATGTTAGCATACGCCGATACATCTGATTTTAGGAAATTTGATCAATTAGTGTCACAATTGATTACTGACAGTGAAAACAAAATTAACAGATAATGACAATTATATAACTGTTTCAACTAATCGTAACGATTGAAAATATTTTAATTATTTTATTCATAAATCCTTGTTAAACTGCCCCCTAATTTATATGAAAAGGAGGAAAATTGTAGAAATATTGCTAAAAGTGATCTATGGCTCTGATTTGCTCTTGAATCTGGTAGATACAGTGTCATCATTTATGTAGCATGTGCTTGATTTGTTCCTCTCTATCTTCTTATGAATGCATTTAATGCACATCACAGTATCAACCCTAAAGTATGACTGAACGAGTGGATTGACAAAGGTAATGGCTACAAAACAAAATATCATTGTGAGATAGAATTCTTCTGGCATATCTACAAATTGACTCAAAAATCCAACAATGAAGCCCGGAGATAAACATATCACGTAGACTATCAGCATTGTGCCAAATATCCCAAAGAGCCTTTTCTTTTTTGAGGTATAGACACTATTGCCAGCAATCTCTGACTGATGGCTTAGAAAGTTACGGGTGAAGCACATGGTCCAGACTGATGTAATGATAATAACAGATACAGCCAATGCAAACACTATCAACATGTAGAAAACATAGCCTCTGTTATCTTCCCATAGTGGTACACAAGTCCCATATGATCTGTACCCAAATTCACCGAGTCCATACAATGGTGTGCTGTTGAGCAGTGCAGCTAAGAGCCAGATAGTGATAGTGAGACACAATGCTACCCTTTGTTTCATGAATGCCTTGTACTGGTTGGGTTTGACAATAAAAAGGAATCGATCGAATGATATGACAGAGAGAGTCAATGTTATGACCAGTGCACTGTACCAGATGATGTAAGCAGCAACTGAGCAGGAGTCTCTTTTCTCTTGCAAAGTCTTGCCAAAGACCCACTCACCAGCTATTGAGGATACGATAAAGAAGGGAAGATAGAGCAAGAGCAGCACAAGGTGAGCCAGAATGAGGGAAGTAAAGAATATTGTTGATGGTTGTTTCCAGGACTGTCTCTGAGTGAATGTTATCACAAGAACAATGGAATTAGCAACCAGACCCAAAGCCATCTCAATAATGAGTATAGCAGCAACTGCTGGACCATTGACTTCATCAGAGCTGTA
This sequence comes from Amphimedon queenslandica, assembly GCF_000090795.2. Lineage (NCBI taxonomy): Eukaryota > Metazoa > Porifera > Demospongiae > Haplosclerida > Niphatidae > Amphimedon > Amphimedon queenslandica. Next base: position 344,434 of record NW_003546286.1, on the reverse strand, counting down.
ATTCATGGCTCAAAGAGGGAAAATAAAATGTAAGTCTGATCTAGCATTTATTATTACAATAGTTTCCTTTTTGAATATGAATACATTAAACTACAATATCACTATCATCCAGCCTGTTATCATTATAATTATTACTAGTAAGGCATGTTAAATCTTTTCAAAATTAGGATTTTTTAAAATCAATTTTTGAAGTTGTTTCAAAATTTGGCCAAAGACCATAGTATTGAATTTGATGAAAAAGTGGCTAGTACCATTTTTATAACTTTTTCTGATGCATTTTATGTTGCTTTGAAAGCTGAGCAATGGTAGTATTAAATTTTTCTGTAGATAATTTACTTGTATGTAATTGAGGTGAAGCCTATGCTGCTTCTTGTTTGGGAGTAGTAGATGTGAACCATTTGGGAATGTGTGTAAGCATTTGAAGAATTTCACTAGAACAAGAACAAATTGATACACTTTCTATTGTAGTACACAAATGCATTATGACAGTAGGACGTGCTTTGATGATCAACAACATTGCTATGCAACCATCCTGCAGTTTTTAAACAGATCATTACTATTCCAAAAATTGTACACGTCCTGTTGCCAATGTTGAGTATAAATTCCCCTTTATGCATAAAAATTGATGGCAACATGTTGCAATTATAATAATTGGCATCAAAGCTTGTTTGTTATGATGTTCCATGTGTGTATCAGTGGAAATGGTGTAGTCAATTAGTTGGGGGACTGTAGTTGAATGAAATCAGCGAGAAAAGTGGCTTTGCAATTATAATATTATATCACATAAATGATTGGGATAGATCTCGTGGTTAATGTCTGTGACTGATTAGTATTGATTAGAATGTGACTCAAATGATTTTTAAAGCTTTTTGTGCTACGTATACTGCTTCTATCAAGAGTACCCTAATATTATGTACTCTTGCTTTTATGCTACTTATGCTTTTGTGTAGTTTTATTTTAATATGATGCTGTAGTGTTATTTTTATTAGAAGCTAACTTAGTGTGTATATGCTGCTGCTTATGGCCTTGCTATTGAATTGTTGGAGGCAGGGGGAGTTTCTAGAGAGAGAGAAAGTGTAAATAATGAGAGTGAATCTTGAGCATATGCATCACAGTACAGGGAAAAGGATGATATTGAAGCTATCAGAATGAGTCCAGGGATTCCTTGAACTACTCCATATGCAAAGGGTTTGTCTGACTCTCTGTCTCTTAATGAGGAAGAGAGGGAAGTAGGGGAAGCTAGTGCACCTGCATACAGGACGACATCACTCTCCCTCTTTTATTTTTGTTACCAGAATAACTGAGATCAAGTGTGTGGAGTAGCCTTCGCATGATTCGTACAAATTATAATTTTATTATTATTTACATAATAGCCGTTCTCAGAACTAAAAAATTAGTGTCATTTAAAATTATTGCTGCTTTGTGAAGGTTGCATGGCAACTGTAATTAGATCAGTATATATAATACACAGTGAACTGGAACTAGTTAATGGCATGATGTCATAACTATCTGCTCTACTTATATTGATTCACACTCCAGTTTTCTATTAATATTTCTTACCTTTTAAGGTTGAAAGCAAAAATAACTTCATACTATGATTGCTATCTAGAAAGTTCTGTGTCATTAGTATGGTCTCTGTATAGATACCAAGCCCCCACAGAACTAAAGGGTCAAGCAGCACAAGTGTGTGAGCCCACTTATATTTATGTTTTCAAGCATGTATACATGTATACAGAAAGTTGCATAATGTACCAAGGTACGAAATGAAATCATCAATACAATTTATGATCTTACTCCATTGATCAATATAGACAAACATAAATGATTTTAAAAGTTATACACTAGTAGTCATTTATGATGTACTACGCATGTAGAATATGGCAGATTGTAACTAATTTGAAATTTAGCAATGTTTATAAATACCTTATTCAAGGAATAGTTTGACTTCTTGCATACTGTTTGTGTGTACTAACTTAAATGACACAGATCTTCTTTGCTTATGAACATTTTAGTACACGAATTTTGATTCTGAAATGTTTATACGACATTTACTAGATAATCGACATTTTTATCACTATGCCACAAGCTTGTCTGTCAAATCGAAATCACGATAATTAGATTATAACTTTTTATGACTCTCTTTCCTCTTGTGCAGTGACATCCTTCTTCTATACACTTGAACTTGCTTTCTTGACCAATTTTAGAGTCCTCTGTGCATGACATGTTATTAATGATTCAATGTTTACAGTTTTGTTTGTATATATACAGCAGTTTACTACTGAGAGTATACCTAGCAGAGGAAGTATATATCACTACTCTTCATTGACATAACATAGATGCATCCTTACGTATCTATAGCAACTGTGTACATGTATATGGCTGCTCTTCTTTGGCCCACCTATTTGACAATCTGTGCATGTACATATAATGACGATAGTTGGCTATATTGGTTTTATTTCATTTTATTTTAAATAAATGAGGGTAGAATGAATAGAATCAAATAGAATCAGCACAAAATTTAATAATGATGATAGTAATAATAATCATAATAATAATAAGTAATCAATGGTGTAAATGTGCAACGAATTAAATCATCCCAAAAAAACATTATCCGAGAACAATCATTTTAACAATGTTTATATAAATCTCATTAATTAATTCTATTCAAGAGCATCGTGAAGTGACTGGATCAATATTACTAGTTACTTGTGGTTGTTGGATACCGTCTGCCGATGACAGTAGCCCTTTCAGTACTTTAAGTTCCTTAAGTAGTAGAGATACCTGGTTCTGTAATGCTGTGTTCTCCTCCTCTAACTCGTGAACTCTTCTCTCGGTCTCCTGTGCTCTCATTTTCATCTTGTTCCTACTCTTTCTAACGGCGACATTATTTCTCTCTCTCTTGTCCCTGTACTCCTCGCTGTTCTTGTTGTAAATTTTTTTAGCTTGCTTGGTAGTCAAGCGAGACTGTCTGGGTTGCTGTCGACTGGTAGTGGAGGCTACGGAAGTGGCTGCGGGTACGTTGGGCGTTGGATGAGGGAGAGAGAAGTGAGGAGTCGACGTAAGGATTCCGTCTAGCGGAAGTGACGGGTTCTCGTGAGGAACAAAATCATGAGAAGTGGAAGGAGGGTGGGGAGGAGGAGGAGGGGGCACACAATAAGGAGAGGCCTCTTCGTTGTACATAGGACTTGACATAGGGAGAATCTTATCAAAGGGAAATGGCTTTTCTTCAAAAAAGCAGCAGGCAGAGGAGCAATCAGACCCACTTATTGGGGCTGGAGGTGTAATGTTCTTCTCACAAGCTTCTACCAGATCAGAGAAATCCACGGACTCCTCGTTGTGGTATAAGAGTGGTGGATTTATTGTCGAGGGTCCTACGGGTGGTCTAAGGTACACAGGATTGGTATCAAAGGAGCTAGAAGTGACTACAAAACCCTTCCCTGCAGCTAAATAAAGATCGTATAGACTATTGTTCCCGTCCATACAAAAATGAACTGAAAAAAAGGCAAAAATAAAATCTAACAAAGATGTTTGTTCATAACTTACTTAATGGATCTACTAAAGCTCAGTAGTAAGCTCTTCAGCTTTCTCTGTTGGTTCAATTTTGACAACTTGGTGCTTAAGAGTTGATTCAAGTCTTGTTATAGCAAGCAATAGCAAAGGCAATTACGTCATAGATATATGTTACTAATAATAGAGCTATTTTAGCCACGTGGTTAACGTAGTCTATACTGAATGTTTTGGTCCGTATATATGTACTACCAGCCACACCTCCAAAGAAATCATCTGCCCACGTGTCACCACAATGTCAGGTTTTTGGTCTGTGTCAGTTTCTTTCTCGCTTATATTCTTGCCTTCATTGTGCTATGGTCGTCCATTTGCTAACGATGTATTGAATGTCCATTTGGTACCTCACACGCATGATGACGTGGGTTGGCTCAAAACCGTCGATGAATACTATTATGGAGGTGAGAGACTCATTAGTAGCATTGCCTAATCACCAATTATTTATCAACAGCTAATGACAGCATCCAACACGCAGCAGTCAAGTACATACTAGACAGTGTTATGGATGAATTGGGTAAAAATGAAGACAGGAAATTCATTTACGTGGAAATAGCATTTTTTACTCGCTGGTGGAATGAGCAAACAGATGACATTAAACAAAAGGTTCATTCCAATAAGATTATACTCATAATTTTTATACTTATAATCCTGACTGACCCCAGTGTATTGATGAGTGTAAAGAGGAAACACAGTTGAAAGGGAAAATTCCTGAACACCAATTCTGGTTTCTGTATGAAACCATGATTAGATTATAGAGGTTAATGATTAGATTTATAAATGGGTGATGAGCATAATTATAATCATATCACTTGCTTGATTTGATCTTTCAACTAAGCTGACCAATACCATAATAACACATAATAACATGACATTGCAATTTAGTGCCTGTCGACTGATAACAGTGACAGGTGGCATAATTTGATAATAACACTTGAATTAAACAGTTCAGCCTCAGTCCTAATCATGTTAGTTTATGTATTGTAATATACATATACTACTTTTTCTCCCAACAGGTTCATGATTTTGTGAATAATGGTCAGTTAGAGTTTATTAATGGTGGATGGTGCATGAACGATGAAGCCTCCACTCATTACAATGGGATCGTTGATCAGATGTCTTTAGGACTGAGGTTCCTGTCTAATACCTTTGGTGTGCGTCCCTCAGTTGGCTGGCACATTGATCCTTTTGGCCACTCATCATTTCAAGCAACTGCTTTCTCATTGGTCAGCATCTAAGAAACTCTGCTATTCTTAATTATGACATTTCTTTATTTAAACATAGATGGGGTTTGATGGCTTTTTTCTTGGTCGTATTGATTATGCCGACAAAGCCTTGCGCCTCAATACAACAGAAATGGAGCTGATATGGGAAGGAAGTGCAGGCTCATTGGGAAGCATTGCCGATATATTCACTGGAGTATTGTACAATAATTATGCTGCGCCTCATGGTTTTTGCTTTGATGCAGTCTGTACTGATCCGCCTATCATGGTAATTTAAATTACCATTTACTATTTTTATGTCTTTTTCTGCTGAATATTTTAAGGATGATAAGAGACTGTTTGGTGATAATGTGATTGAAAGAGTAAATCGTTTTGTTAATGTTTCAATGACACAAGTAATGAGTAATAGCTAGGTTACCATTTTTGTATTCTTTTATCCCGTTTTTTATATGATAGGCTAAACACTATAAAACTAATAATATCATGATGACAATGGGCGAAGATTTTATGTATGAGAATGCTCATGAGTGGTACGACAATCTGGACAAACTCATAAAATATGTTAATACAATGAGTGTGAGTTGAATGTAAATTATTTTTTGCCCGATAAAATTTCTTATAGAATGGATCGATTAATGTGATGTATTCGACTCCATCAATCTACTTGAAGTATCTTAATGAAGAGAAGAATGTGATGTGGTCAACTAAAAGTGATGATTTCTTTCCTTATGCTGACTCACCTTGGGATTACTGGACAGGTAGGTACTATTGGCTGTAGAATTTGTGTATGCAGTAGCCCCTTGTCTTATTAGGGTATTTTACTAGTAGGCCTGCTATCAAGCGTTACGAAAGAATGTGTAATGCT
>NW_003546286.1:333979-337106 GCF_000090795.2 Amphimedon queenslandica | reverse complement strand
TGAAGAGAAGAATGTTCAGTTTACTATACTTAATGACAGATCACAAGGAGGAGCTAGTATAACTGATGGATCTATAGAACTAATGGTAACTTAGGCTCTTTTAAAAAAATTCTTCATAGCTTAATAATGTTTTAGGTTCACAGGCGCCTATTGCATGATGATAAACGAGGTGTTGGGGAGCCACTGAATGAGACTGGAGTGAGTGGAGATGGTTTGATTATTCGTGGAAAGCATCTATTAATGCTTGATACTGTGGATAGTTCAGCATATGCTCAGAGAATGATGGCAGAAGAGTTAATGATGATACCAGAACTGTCCTTCACTTCAAATGATGGACTACAGCTTAGTGACTATAACCTTAAGGTATTAAGGCAATGTACTGCAGACACACACAGACATTATTTGTGTTAATTTTAGTATAGTGGACTGTCTGCCCCTCTTCCTGATAATGTTCACTTATTAACTCTTGAACATTTGGATCAGTCAACAATTCTCCTTCGTTTGGATCATCAGTTTGAATCAACTGATCCTGAGAAATGGTCAAATAATGTTGACGTTAAACTTAAAGTAAGTCATCATGATCTATTAGATAGAGTTGATAATGTTTTAGGATTTATTTGTTGGGTTTACAATCAAAGATGTAACTGAGTTAGCATTGGGGGGCAATGTAGCTTTATCTGATATAAAGAAACTCCAATGGCAGACAACAGACAAGGAAACTGGTATGTCCCCAGCACTTTGATTGACAGGTGTAGTATAATTTGCATTTTCTAGTTCCTGGTCCTTTTAATTTCCCTCCTGTGACTGGTCCTGATTTCATTGTCTCACTCTCTCCAATGATAATACGCACATTCAATGTAACTGTTGATTTCAATCAGCTTTGATTTTTCTAGTTTTCCTCCCACGCTTATAATCAATGAATATGAATAATGTTAACAGAAGGGTGTGTCCAGCCATTATTAAGCTGGCTTGGCAAAATGTCTTTACATCAGACCTTGCAATTATTCTTGTTGCTGTTCACTTGCCTCCATATCAAAGATATTGTGGCAGATGGAGCTAAAAGTGAGACTCTAAACGTTCATATTGTTCCTCATACGCATGATGATGTTGGCTGGTTGAAGACTGTGGATGAATATTACTATGGAGGCAAGTATTGGCATTAATAACACATAGATCTATCCATTGTTATTATAAAATAGCTAATAACAGCATCCAACATGCAGCAGTCAAGTACATACTAGACACTGTTGTCGATGAGCTGGGTAAAAATAAAGACAGGAAATTTATTTACGTGGAAATAGCATTTTTTGCTCGCTGGTGGAATGAGCAACCAGATGACATCAAACTAAAGGTGCAATGAAGTGTTTGCTTCATGTTTTATTGTATCCTCTTCTTCACTGAAGGTTCGGGAATTTGTGAATAATGGTCAGTTAGAGTTTATTAATGGCGGATGGTGCATGAACGATGAAGCCTCCACTCATTACAATGGGATCATTGATCAGATGTCTTTAGGACTGAGGTTCCTGTCTAATACCTTTGGTGTGCGTCCATCGGTTGGCTGGCAGGTCGATCCTTTTGGCCACTCATCATTTCAAGCAACTGCTTTCTCATTGGTAAGTTATTTTCAAAATTTTTTATATTGCTCTAAAGAATTTGACAATAATAAACATGATCACTATAGTTTGGATTTGACAGTATGATGTTTGGTCGAATTGATTATGATGACCTAGCAAACCGCATGAACACTTCTGAAATGCAGACAATATGGAAAAGCAGTTCCTCTATTGGCAGTATGGCCGATATCTTTACTGAAGTATTGTATAGGCTCTACGTCCCTCCTCCTGGTTTCTGCTTTGATACAAAATGTACTGATCCTCCAATAATGGTCAGTTGCTGCAAATTAGTAGCTTCTAATTGTCTCTATTTAGGACGATGTTAGTCTCTATGATTATAATGTAGAGGATAGGGTCAATGAGTTTATAAAAATGGCCCTGGCACAGGTAATGAATGCTACATTGTGCATGGATCTGGAATAATGATGATCCTTTATTTTTGGGTTCAGGCTAAAAGTTACAAGACCAATAATATTCTGTTAACAATGGGATCTGATTTTCAATACGAAAATGCTGCTGAATGGTACAAGAACTTGGATAAACTCATAAAATATGTTAATATGGTAAGTTTAAAAAAACCAAGTACATGTAATTCTTTGATACCTTTCACTTTACAGAATGGTTCAGTCAACGTAATGTATTCAACTCCATCAATATATGTTAAATATGTCAACGACAACAAGGATGTGACCTGGTCCACAAAAAGTGATGATTTCTTTCCTTATGCTAATAATCCATATAGTTTCTGGACTGGTATAACTAAATAATTAAGAAATAAACCTATTATTTGTACTACATTAGGCTATTTTACTAGTAGGCCTTCTATCAAGCGTTACGAAAGAATGTGTAATGCTCACTTGCAGGCATGTAAGCAATTGGAAGCTATTCATAATGGACTAGGAGATCAAGGACCATCTTCAATCAAACTACGTTAGCAGTAGCACTACATTGTTAATGATATTTTTAATTTTGTTACAGAACATGCAATGGGAGTAGCTCAGCATCATGATGCTGTTTCGTAAGTATAGTACCAACATTGAGTTAGTGGGTGCTTTATTGATTTGTAGTGGTACAGAGAAGCAGCATGTTGCTGATGATTATGCTAAGAGGCTTCACATTGGAGAAGTTGAGTGTCGTTCTGTAATGGCAACTGTCCTCAATGATCTTGCAGCTAAAGGAGCTAATGCACCTAAAATGAACTTGAGCTTCTGTGAATATCTTAACATCAGTGTGTGTCCAGTAACTGAGGGAGGAGATGTAAGTGACAAAGAAGTTAATTTTTTACTGTTTCCATATAGTTCAGTATGGTAGTGTATAATTCATTGGGTCATCCATATACTGGTATGGTTCATATTCCTATTATAAAGGAGAGTATATCAGTGACTGATTCTGAAGGTACCAATGTGCCTGTACAGGTATTAATGAACTGAATCATTAGACTATGTGACTATTGTTCATTGATAGGTTGTTCCTATTAGTAATGTAACTAAATCAATATCACTGATTGTTACTGG
>NW_003546286.1:331922-333969 GCF_000090795.2 Amphimedon queenslandica | reverse complement strand
TGTACCTGTACAGGTATTAATGATCTGTATATTCATTAGATGATGTGACTATTATTGTTTGATAGGTTGTTCCTATTAGTAATGTAACTAAATCAATATCACTGATTGTTACTGGTGATGCAAAGGCTGAATATGTTGCTGTATTTGAAGTGACTGATGTACCTCCTCTTGGCTATGCTATATACACCAGTAAAACTAGTAATGGAGACTATTTAGGTGAGTTTATAGTTTATACTTAGTGAATAGTGACACACTTTCGATTTTATGTTAGAAAGCACACAAAAGTCATCAGTTATAAGTAATATCAAAGAAGATGTAACCATCAGTAATAAGGTAATTGATGTGTTTATTATGATACTGTTATACTATTAGTACACAGTATTATAAGGTTGAGTTTGATGGAGAGTCTGGTCACATTAAATCAATTACTAATACTGTATCTGGTATTACTAGCAATGTCAATCAACAGTTCTTCTGGTATGAAGCTAGTATTGGAGATAAGATTAGTCCAGTAGTAAGAAGAAAGTATTGTTTTTGTTTCTTTTATCTACAAATCACAGCTATCGCAAGCTTATGTATTTCGTCCGAATACTTCAGAGATGTTTCCTGTTGGAAATGAGAATAATTCTGCTGAAATTAATATTGTTGAAGTGAGATAGCATTTTCTGTAGCTCAATTGACATTTTATGCTCAATTTGTCAGGGTGCAATAGTGTCTGAGGTTAGACAGGTATTTTCTCCCTGGGTGTCTCAAGTTAGCAATGCAATAGTTTCACTGATTGTATATGAGATATACTGTTAGGTTGTTAGACTGTATAAGAATACACCAGCAGTTGAGCTAGAGTACACTGTTGGACCAATACCAATAAAGTAATGAGCTGTTATAATTGTGAAAATAATAATTGTGAGATCTTGCTATAGGGATAGCTTGGGTAAAGAGATAATATCACATTTCACAACTGATCTTAAGAGTGACTCCATATTCTATACTGATTCCAATGGAAGAGACATGCAAAAGAGAGTGTAAGTACTTCAGTATAACATTTCTATACTACCTTATACAGGAGGAATTATCGGCCTACATGGAAGTATAACAATACAGAACCAATAGCAGGAAACTATTATCCAGTTAATAGCAGAATATACATAAGAGTTAGTTAGTTAGTCAATTAGTGTTTACCTACCATTAACTAATAATTGTATTATTAGGATGAAGAGAAGAATGTTCAGTTTACTATACTTAATGACAGATCACAAGGAGGAGCTAGTATAACTGATGGATCTATAGATTTAATGGTGAATAATTATGTATATGGATTGAGATTCAATGTCATAATAATTATGCTTTAGGTTCACAGGCGTTTATTGAGAGGGCAGCCTGGTAGTGTTCTTGAAGCATTAAATGAGAAAGGAATTAGTGGAAAGGGTTTGATTATTCGTGGAAAGCATCTGTTAATGCTTGATACTATGGATAGTTCAGCATATGCTCAGAGAATGATGGCAGAAGAGTTAATGATGATACCAGAACTGTCCTTCACTACAAATGATGGACTACAGCTTAGTGACTATAACCTTAAGGTATTACAGCAATGTACTGCAGACACAGACATTATTTGTGTTAATTTTAGTATAGTGGACTGTCTACCCCTCTTCCTGATAATGTTCACTTATTAACTCTTGAACATTTGGATCAGTCAACAATTCTCCTTCGTTTGGATCATCAGTTCGAATCTAGTGACCCTGAGAAATGGTCAAATAATGTTGACGTTAAACTTAAAGTAAGTTACGATGATCTGTTAGACTATGCTAGAGTTGATAATGTTTTAGGATTTATTTGTTGGATTTACAATCAAAGATGTAACTGAGTTAGCATTGGGGGGCAATGTAGCTTTATCTGATATAAAGAAACTCCAATGGCAGACAACAGACAAGGAAACTGGTATGTCCCAGCACTTTGATCGACAGGTGTAGTATAATTTGCATTTTCTAGTTCCTGGTCCTTTTAATTTTCCTCCTGTGACTGGTCCTGATTTCATTGTCTCACTATC
>NW_003546286.1:304550-331912 GCF_000090795.2 Amphimedon queenslandica | reverse complement strand
TCATGATGATACGCACATTCAATGTAACTGTTGATTTCAATTAAGAGTCCTGCCTATTATTCTCTGACATGATTATTTATTTACAGAGCCATTTTGCATGCTGCATTTTATTCTTTTTTTTGTGCTAATCGTGTTATTTATTTGCTATTATTTGCTTAATTTTCATGAGGGGATTTGTACTCCATGACACTGCTTCCTACAGACTGAGCTCCACTTTAACATAGTCTAAATTTGCAAAGTAAAAATATTCATAGAAAGAAACCACTTCAAAAACAAGCATAGAGTCTTATATATTAATTTTTGAGTTATCAAACTTGTTAGAAGGGAGTCCATTAACAGGCAAGCCCCTGATAGCAAACAGTGCTCCAGACAATGGATACTGGGAGAGCTCCTCAGGACTAGCTCCAGAGGAAGCACTGGTGACGTACAGAGTACTGTAATCACTCCCACCAAAGCAGCAAGAGGTTATCCTCCTAGCTGGGAGAGGTATCTGCATCATCCTTTCTCCAGTGTTAGGGTCCCACCTGGTAACACAGCCGCCATTGTAACTAGCAATCCATAGCTTTCCTTCACTGTCCCTACACATGCCATCAGGGAGACCTAGAGAAAGTAAATAAAATCAATACATAGAGTATATTGGGGGTGATTTTGGAGCCAATTTTGCTTGTTTTTTTTTAAATGCTAATAACTCGAAAAATATTTCTCGAAATTAGCTCAAACTTTCTACATAGCACAAGTACATCAATATGTATCAGAAAATGTAATAAAGATTGGGGGTGATTTTTTAGCCATTTTTTGGAAAAAAAAACCATGGGCTATAGCCTTGGGTATTTTTCAGATTTTGACCTATTTCTTAAAATGGCCATAACTTTAAAAATTGAAGTCGGAAGCAGGTCAAACTTTCTACACAGCATAAGGACATCAATATGCATCAGAAAATTTAATAAAAATCAGGGGTGATTTTGTAGCCATTTTTTGGAAAAAACCATGGGCTATATATAGCCTTGGGTATTTTTCAGATTTTGACCTATTTCTTAAGATGGCCGCAACTTTAAAAATTGAAGTCGGAATCAGCTAAAACTTTCTACACAGCATAAGTACATCAATATGTATCAGAAAATTTAATAAAAATTGGGGGTGATTTTTTTAGCCATTTTTCCGAAAAAAGCATGGGCTATAGCCTTGGGTATTTTTCAGATTTTGTCAAATTTCTTAAAATGGCCATAACTTGAAAAAATTAAGTCGGAATCAGCTATAACTTTCTACATAGCATAAGGACATCAATATGTATCAAAAAATTTAATAAAAATTGAGGGTGATTTTTTAGCCATTTTTTGGAAAAAACCATGGGCTATAGCCTTGGGTATTTTTCAGATTTTGGCAAATTTCTTAAAATGGCCATAACTTTAAAAATTGAAGTCGGAATCAACTAAAACTTTCTACACAGCATAAGGACATCAATATGCATCAGAAAATTTGATAAAAATTGGGGGTGATTTCAGAGCCAATTTAAAAAAAACCATGGGTTATATTCAATATGCCTTGGGTATTTTTTTTAGATTTTGCCTATTTCCTGTAACTTAAAAAATTTAAGTCAATGTTAAAAAATTAGGAAAAAAATTAAAGAATAAAAATTACAAAAATTAAAAATGAAAAAAATTTTAAAATAGAAAAAAATAAATAAAAATAAAATAAAATAATAAAATAATAATAATAATAATAAATAACAAAAAATAGAATAAAAAATGAAGATATAAAAATAATAATAAATAAAAATAAAGAAATAAAAATATAATGAAAATTAAATATATATATAATTATTATTTTCATATTTAATATAAAAATAAAGAAATTAAAAAATAATAATAATAATAAATAAATAAATATCTTCGTTGTTATTAATTTAAATAAAAAAAATTATTTAAAAAACAAGAAAAATAAAAATTAAATAAATTAAAAAATAAATTAAGAGCTAGATTGATTTATTTATTTTTAATCTTAGTCAGAAAATGTCAATTGATGGCTCATGCTCGCCCCTGCAATGTATAATTACATTCACCTAGTTTTATAATTTTTCCTGATGCATATACACAAACTTGCAATGACTGCATGTATTATAGCAGAGCCTCTTAGTCATGCAAGCTCATTCAACATCACATACCAAGTGCTTTATCAGTAGAGTAATCAATAATGACTTTCTTATCAGAAATTTGACCAGTCAACTCATCATACTTAAATGAATACACCTCACAAGGTATAGAATCAATGTAATACATGGTAGTGTTATCCAGACTCCATTCCAGCCCATTTGATATCGTAACCTCTGATACATGATGATGAAGGCCTCCAACTATAATACAGTATTTGATGCAGGGACTACACATTAAATATTTACTTCCGTCAAATGAGTAAAGGTTCCCTTGCTTTTCTTCCAAGACGCCAGGGGCTGTTTCCATCGCCATAGTTCCACACCAAAGCCTTCCTGACTTATCGCACTTGCTGTCATTAAAACGAGTCGTTTCCTTTTCGCGTTGGACTGAGCACAACTCTTTAACGTCGCCTGAACATGCAGCAAATAAAAAGAATGCTCAGCAATCACTAGTACCCAATCAACTCACCAGTAGTACGATCCACCATACATACAGATTGTCCCAATACAGCTATTAGATTAGATCCAGTCTTGCAAGGTATTACAGCTCCTACTGTCTTGGTAAATTGCAGTCGCCTGTTACTGAAGTCCTTGAGGTTGAGGAAGTTGATGGTCTTCCCAGGTATGTCCACCCACAATAGCTCATTAGTCTCCTCCTCGTAGACGGGACCCTCTCCTATCTGTGCCTTGGCGTCCAGCACAACATCTACTTGATAGCTACCTGCAGCCACTGAACAAAAATAGCTTCATTAAAAACCTGTTTTCCCTTTACTTTTAGCTCTCTTTAATTACTGATCAGACAATCACGTGTAGACTATCTTATTTGATCTTAAAACGCCCTCTTTAAATAGATTTTATTTCTTTAATTATTTTAAATAACACAAAACAAAAAAGAAATAAAATTATCTATGGGTCTATGATAAAGTCCAGCATATCTTCTTGACCATTTACTTTCAAAGACTAAAAATAAATAAAAAGAAAAATAAATAATGATAATAAAAACAACAACAACGAATTGCTGGTACCTTTTCATTCGTTAAATGTAGTAGACATACAAAAGATATAGGAATAGAGAGTTCATTTGCCATAAAATCTGGAGCTTGTGCTTTTACGATTGAATATAAAGAACTAAAGGAAAGGCTGGAATCCTAGAGACGATAAAGTCAATAGGAAAGAGACAAGAGAGAGATGTCAGCAGTTACTTGACTTGTCTCTTTTGATATTGTATCCCACATGATCCCTTTAAGTCTTTTCACATCAATCCTCTTAGCTTGTTTAGCATAATCAATATCTACCTGACATACCTACGATATGTAACAGTATAGTACATGCATTACTAAGTAATACTAACATACTGTATAGCTGGAAAAGTTTGCAGGAATTATAATTTGTGATTTTGTACCAACATTATAGCAAATTTTAATGCATGTGGAATTCAATTTTGCTGGTGTAGGCGTGAACTCTTGATACACCCATTACTTATAATGCTTTGCGGAATCAAATTGTACGTTTTTATGATGAACAACAAACAGCAAAATTAAATTCCAGCAAAAATATTTCCAGCTATACGGTAATAGAAATAGTTTAATGGATTGTCCATGTGCTTACTTTCATAGGCTCATCTATTAAATTAATGTTATTGCTGTCGCTTAGCATGTCCATAAACTGTGCCCCACTCACTCTTGCTTCATCATAATCTCCTCTTATATCATCATCATCATCTTCATAAGTCTATAATAACAATAATAACCAGATCATATATATGTGTGTGGATGGATACATGATGCTTTAGTCAATCACCTGAACATCATCATGGATGCTATCACCGTACAGATCACCGGCTGCAAATGTTACAAACAATACAATATCGTTGAATTACTTTATGCAGCAATGCCTTACCATCTGATAGCTCACAGGCATTTTCAAGTCTTCTTGATCTCCTGATCTAATGCAAACGAAATTGATTTTCAAACAAGCTGGAGGCATAAAGCATCAATATGTAAAGAAAATATAATTATACATGTATATGTATGTAGTTGCATGTCTTTAAATGGTGCTACGGGCCAGTGCATATACAAGACAGATTACCTTCACTTTGGTTTTACAGAATAATTGATATAGGACGGATTGATCAGTCTTTGCACAGTGAGGAAGGACATTATGAACTGAAGTCATCCTCTCTAGTAATAATTTCGACATTGTGGTACTTGCCTGTTGCCAATTAAAATTACAAAAATTAAATTTCTACAGTAGATATAATCAGGGTTTCCTACAGGATTTTAGCATAGTGCTCAGCTTCTTGTCAGCAAATTTTTAAGTTTTGACTGATTCGAATCAAAATCAATTTTTTTTAATTTTAAAAGCTGCTCAAGTTGATCAAGAAGCCACCTACTATTATAAGGCTTGTCAGCTCACTTAGCATGCTTTGTGGGAAACCCTGACTATAGTTACATGTACATGATGTTATACTTACTCTTCCCTTTTTAAAGAGATCCTCCTTAAGAGTTGCATTGAAATCCACTCTAAACACTACCCTAGCCTGTCTCTTCTTTTGTTGACCAACTTGCTCACTATCTTTACAAACAAATAAAATATTATCATAATAACTATTACAGCAACAGAGTTATTGTACATGTGATAGTGTACAATACCAACCTAAATGCTGATTAACATGTACTGTACATTAATAAATTGTACCTTTGTTATTCGTAGCCTTCATGACAGTGGTTGGTCTGAATTTCCAATGCTGTGGTCCAGCCCAGGCCGATATGACCGTAGGATCGAAATAGGAATATTCTGATACTTGAATAGTATCAGATAAACTACCCATTGGATTATCGTGTCTATGTAATATATCACAGAGAGAGAGAGAGAGAGGATGAAAGAAAGAAAGCAATGGATAATGTTATGTACCTTTGTCTCAATGGCTCTCTAATGCTAGTTGAATTAGGTGACACTGTAGGAGGGAATTCACCTACCTATATTAACAAATAATGCTAACATTATCTGCATTACTTTTTATACCGTATAGCAGGTACATTCCGTTCGAGTTTAATTTCGTTCTTTTCATTCTCATTCCTTGTGGAACAAAACATTTTCCAAACGAAAAGGGCGTTTCCTCAATGCTACATGTGTAAAATGACTGCTCAGAACGAAAATAAAACGAACGAAAATTTCTAGAACGAACATTTTCCCAGACAAAATATACCCGCTATACGGTACAATTCTTATCTGATAGAGGTAATTTTAACAGAACAAAAAGTAGCAGTAGTATTGATGGTAACAAACTTGACATACAAAGCTGTCGTCTTCATTAGCACAGTTTTCGTCGTCAGGTTGAGGCCCTGAATTCAAATACGAATAGTCAACTTCTAAAATAAAATAATAAATGAACAAATGAATGAAAGAATGGGTGATACCAGTTGAAGGGGGTTGACAATAGTCAGGGTTTATTGGAGGGAGAGTAAGAGTCTATAACAAAAAAGAGAGAGAGAGAGCATGAGTGATACACACACAAGTACATACTGTATCATTATCATCTTCGTTGAATCTAAAATTGGAAAACGTTTGACAGATACGTGACTCTTGAAAATTGTGTAATCTTCTGAAGCATTCTAGAACAAATAATGAGATAGCAATATTGGTACATTAAAATAATTGATATAATATATACCAGTTAGCTCAGAATTGGTTATAAGTGATTGACTGTCAGAAGGAGCTGGTCTGTCTGTTAGTGCCAGTTTACCATTGGCATCAAATAGCAAGGAACAATGATCAGACTCAGTGTTCAACTGATTCAATAGCAGACCCTCCACTCCTCCTTCATCGAATTCTGCTGATGTCTTCTTGAACAAAGGATCAACCTATGTATGAAATAATTAATAAAAAAAACAGAACAAAAAGCAATAAGTCAATATTGATTGATTCATTATTGTTGCTTGATTCATACTTCAAACTCCAGATCAAAAGTACTGACATCAAGTGATTTGATGTTCTTTTCAATGACAGTCACAGTATTGCCCTATATCAGGATCAATCCAATCACCCTCACTACATTAAATTGATGCTCACTCTTCTTGTCTTCTTTTTCTGAGGAGCTCCAGTCTCTCCATCTTCCCCTTCCTTCTCTTCAGCCTCACCTGTAAATTAAATACTGTATAGCACTTTATTTTTGATGAGCTAAACTTTCATTATTATCATGGGTTAGCATAAAACCGTGAAATTAAAGATCCACTAAATCTTCAATTGCCATTAAAGGCGTGGCACTAACATTGCAAATCCACAAAAGCTATTTCCGTGAAAAATTGATTTTTATCAATCCACAAAATTTTAGCTTTGCAAAATTAAAGCGCTATATGGTACACATACATGTACATGTACATACATTATCCAGGTATATTTCAATAATGATAATATTCCTTTACCATGTCTATCAGATCTTCCAAGTCCTCCAACCATCTTACATGCGTCATTGTATATGGAGTCGACACGACCAGCATATATCTTAGCACTAGCATCCAGTGTACAACCAGCAACCTTTTAAAACATTAAAAGTAAGAGGTACAGTATACCAGTATGTATGGGGAAGCATTGTTCATACTTGAAAATTGGTCATTTCTCCTCTCTTTCTAAGCATTTCTGCCATCACGTCAATCAAATGTAGACCAAATGCGTTCTTGGCATTAATTTTCTACATAAATTAAAATTATCATTAATAAAATTAATGAGTAATATATATCATTAATTAGACACTTACATTTTCAGTTGATAGTTTGACACACACGGAATAATGCTCAGCTATCTGTGCATTGGTAAATGATGACGTCCCTGTATCTATCCCACGAGTATTAGATCTAGTATTATGAAATAAAAGTAATTAATAAAAATAAGTAATACAGCTATATATACCCACAAACCATCAACAATTCATTAAAATTTTCCACTCCAAAATTATTTAAAAAATTTAACACAGTATTTCTTACCCATCAGGGTTCTTTGCTACACTCCTTGGTGTGTTGCAGCCAGGACTCACAGCTGAACGTAATTGGTTTTCCCGCCTTCTTATCCTTCTCTCAGCTTCATCGTCATTAATAGGGACAAATCTTGGCGTCTTAAAGGCAGGAGAAGCTACAGCAGTCTTTGAATCTAAATGTCTCCTTTTGAAAGGTGTGTTTCTAGTCACTGAAGGTGGAGGCTTGTCATCCGCCATTATTCTTTCCCGCCAAAATGGGCGGAGAGAATTTCATGATGACTTGATGACGCAATTTATTAGTTTCTAAAAATAGATCACCAGCTCACTCTGGGGGTGTGGCTGGTAAAGTGACTGGACAAACATTTTCAGAACAGTACAAAAGGAGGTCGAAAGAAGTGACATTTTAGAAATATCTACTGGAAGTCTGGAATGGAAGACAGCACAGAGAAAGAGCAACCCAAAGAAGAGGGAACCTTGACTGATGATGACAAAAAATTGCTAGATAAAACGACTGAGAATACATCAGAAGAATCTAAAGAAGCCCCTACACCTGCTAGTTCTGAGACGAACCCTGAAACTAGCTCTGATGGGGCTACTGCTAAAACTAAAAGTAATGATGGTACAACTGAAGAAGGACAGCAATCCCCTTTACCTGTAGCTGATGATGGTGATCCAAAATCCAAAGAGACGCTTAGCAGCGATCAAGGACAACCTCCTATTGATTCTAAAATCAAATTCAAAGCCTGCATGCTGCTAGCTGGTGTAGGAGATGCACTAGGATACAAGAACGGAGCATATGAGTTTTGTCGCAATGGCCCAGCTATTAACAGGGAAGTTGACGAAGAGCTGGGTGGTGTGAAAAACATTAAAGTTAATACAAAGAACTGGATGGTAAGTGATGATACTGTGATGCACATTGCTACAGCTGAAGCTCTTGTATCTAAATGGGCAGACGATGAGGCACTATACACCACTCTTGCTACTAAATACATTAAATGCATGAAAGATATGAGTGGACGTGCTCCTGGTAATACCTGCCGTGCTGCAACTTCAATGCTTCGTCCTCACATACGTAAAGGCTACGTTATTCCATTTAATTCACGAGGCGGTGGCTGTGGTGCAGCTATGAGAGCAGTCCCCATTGGTTTATTGTACAACCGCCCTGATCAACTCAATGACCTGGTAGCTATATCAATTGAGAGTGGGCGAATGACACACAACCATCCAACTGGTTATCTTGGAGCTCTGGCTGTAGCTCTCTTTGTATCATATGCCTATCAAGGAAAACCATTGAAGGAATGGGGTGTTGGTCTCTTACAGACACTGGAAGTTGCTTGGAAGTACATTGAGGACTCGGGCAATGATGTCAAAGACAACCAAGACCACTGGTCTTATTTTAAGGAGTCCTGGGAGAAATACGTTGATATACGTGGGATTCGTGATGGCAAATCAGACCCTGTTTTCCCTACTCCATTTGGACCTCAGGAACGTGATCGTTTCTATTCAAGTATCTCGTTCTCTGGCTGGGGAGGATCAAGCGGACATGATGCTCCAATGATAGCTTATGATGCTCTATTAGGCTGTGGTAACTCATGGAAGGAGCTGTGCAGTAGGGCCATGTTCCATGGTGGAGACAGTGACAGTACTGGGATTATTGCTGCAGCATGCTGGGGAGCTATGAGAGGATTTGAAGATGTCCCTGAGTGCAACTACAAGAACCTTGAGTATAGAGATAGACTTGAGAAACTTAGCAAGCAATTGCTTGAGAAATATACTAGCAAAGACTAGAAAACTTTCATTATTAATAATTATTATTCCTATATTTGTGGTAGCTGTCACACATGTAAATTTTTTGTTGGCTGTTCTGATACAGTTAAATTTATATTTTAAATGTGCTGTGAGAATTTCATTAGTAGAAGAGAGAATCAATGAAAAATTATAAAAGAAAGTAATTTCATGCCAGTGGTATAACTATGTTTTCAAACATCTTACTTGACAAATCTATACAATAAGAAGAATGGGAATTTAATAAGACTTAGAGGCCATTCAGTAATATATTACTTGTCCATTACATCCCAAAAACGAAGCATGGATGCTTTGTCTAAATAACGTTTCCTTTTATTGATCTAAAAATAACATTAAATGTAGCAATTATAGTATTTTGGTTTATACAACTCACTTTAAGTACTTCAACATCCCACAATTGGATATTGCTGTCTAATTTCTCATCATCAAACTTAATATGGAATGCCTTCACTGTGATATTGAAAACCTCATAAAACTTATCATGAATTTTAAAATTGATACCGACTGACTTTTAGTGAATATATCAACTGGTGATCCTCCTGCTTGAACATCAGGCCAACCCTTGAACTGCCACATGGGACCAGCTACAAATACAGCGACCACTTGCTTCCTACAAGGAACAATAATGATAATAATAATGGAGTGAGACTTTACCAATCAAGAGAGCTTAGTCTAAGAGGATTGTCAGTGACACGAAAAGGTTTTGAAATAGTTTGCCCCGGATGAGCTGGGTCAGGTTTCTTACGATAGATAGTTAGCTCTGATGTTTTCTTAGAACCAGATTTCCGCTTCTCTTCTGATGGTATGTACCTGAATAAAAAAGTCATCATGATACAAGCATGATCACAACAGTATGTATGAATCACAAGTATAATCAATGATGAGTAGAATAGTTTAAAATACACAATTACATATTATTGGAGTGTGCAAGCACTCACTTAAATTCTTCAAAGAACTCTCTTGCATTGTATGTAGTAATGACAGAAGTTGGTGATGATGGCAGTATAATGATTGGGACTGATCGATGGTGACGGTGGTCTGTGAGTACATTAATGAGATAAACTAATTGAAAAATTAAAATATACCTTTCCTTTGTACTGAAGGTGTTCTGCTTACTTCTAAACAATACAAGGGGTTTATTTACAAATACAATATCACTCAAACATGCATAAGTATACTAACCTTTCACAGTTTCAATTTCATGATGACTAGTATGGACTTCAGGTATTGGTTTAGAGGCTACCTCCTACAAAAATATATAACTCATAACACCAGTAAATTATAGGCAAGTACTGTAGCAATAATAATTATAATGATAAACATACTGTCATTGTTTTTAGTGTCATTCCATGATATGTACCAGTAGTTACAATACTGAAATCACCAGTAGCTGTAGTAATGGTATGTATAGTAATGAGTACATTTATCTGCTCCTAACCTTCCTTTCCAAATCTCTCCTGATCATATCTATTGTACTTACTCTTCCCTGGTTTCTTTACCTACGTCAACAGTGAAAGAAGTTTAATAATATATACAAGAGCCTCCCCTTCATCTTCATTCATCTGTTTCTTCTTACTGTTTCAATGGTCTCTTTGTTGCTCTCATTGTCCATTTTTCCTTCTTCTCTTGACTTGACGGTTTGCAATAAGCTAAAAATGTTGCTAAAAGTCTACCAGAAAAAGAAAAAAACACAGAAAACTAAATGCAGTATGGTGATGCAACAACTAATGCAGTCTTTAAATTACAGCAGGCAAACAAGCACACACACAGAGCATGCTGCATATTACTTTATTGGTGCTTTGTAGAACAGAGGCTCTAGTTTTATGGCACCGCTGCCTCTTGATAACAGAATGTGTAGCATCATCAAGATAACCATGCTCCTAAAATGAAGTATAAACAACAAAATTGATTGCCATTTCTCATAATTAGATGATCATTGGAGTTTTAAAAATTTTAAATTTTAATCAGCCCAAACTTTCTACATAGTATAAACTTGAGTTGCTTTTAAAAATGCTAATAACTTGAAAAATATTTGTCCGAATCAGCTCAAACTTTCTACACAGCATAAGGGCATCAATATGTATCAAAAAATGTAATAAAAATTGGGAGTGATTTCGGAGCCAATTTTTCAGAAAAAACCATGGGCTATAGTACAGGGTATTTTTCAAATTTTGACATATTTTTTAAAATGGCCATAACTCAAAAAATTTAAGTCGGAATCGACTCAAACTTTCTACATAGCATAAGGACATCAATATGTATCAGAAAATGTAATAAAAATTGGGGGTGATCTCGGAGCCATTTTTCTGAAAAAACCATGGGCTATAGTACAGGGTACTTTTCAAATTTTGGCATATTTCTTTAAAAATTTTTAAATTCATACAATGTAGCTTTGGCCAAATTTTAAAGCAAACCTGTGCGGTTGCATCATCAATGTCATCATCCCGTATGGTTGCTCTCTTCTTTGCTAGTCTCTTTGCTTTAATGGCAGCAATCTTTTCGACAGACATTGTCTCACTGAGTGGTCTGATCTGATCAGTAATGGCACCACCTTTCTTGTTAGCTCCGAGTTTGACTGCTAAACGTTGCTACAAAACAATATCACTAATATAATATTATTAGCATTAAATACACATACTTTATCAACTTTGACTTCATCACTCTAAACATACATGTATATGTGCACAAAAGTTATAAAATAATAATTTTATTGTTAAGATATTACCTCTAGTCTTGGTCTCTTCACTGATTCTGGATGAGACTCATCATTACTTCTTTTAGGATCTAGTTAAATTTTTTAAAATATATTTTCCTTTGGGGGCAATTTTTGTTTCCTTTTAAACTCACATGGTGCAGGTATTCCCATTTCCAAATGAACACTTCTATCAATGCTAGGAGTAGTTTCTACATAAAAAAATACACATTATAACAATAGTGAAGAGAAAAACCAACCCTACCTAGTTCTCCATTTAAATAGCTTAATAGTCCCTAAAATATATCAAAAATTATCCATAGCATACAAATAATGTAAATGTACATGTGCAGAGTACATGCTGCTATATTCATAACGTGCAATACTTACTCTTCTATCAGGGAACTTGATAACGGGAATATTTTGGTTCTGTGAATTTAAATTCAAAATAAAAACAAAGGTTTGCTTTTAAAATTAACCTACCCCAGCTCTCTGAACATACATAGGATGAGACAAACCGACATTCTTCAAGAGAAACAAAAGTGATTCTAAAGTGTAATATTCCTTGCCGCCCTGACCAGCTGACCTATGGAGGCATGCACATTACAAAAATGGTGAGAGATAGATTCAATCAAGGTCAGATTCTCTTACTTATAAGCAACATAATTGGTTCTTGCTGTTTTCGGCCAAGCCACGTTTCCAAATATAATCAAGTCATCTCTTTCTAATATCTCTTTCTTCTGGATATTATACTGGCGGAGAAGAGACAGGCAATCCGCCATTTTACATGAAGGTGTGGCTAAACTCACTTATAACTCAGTAAATTAAATGATACAAAATTGTGCTATGATTATGGTTAAAAATGTACTATTTTATTAACAACAACAACAATACAATGCAAAAAATTAATGTTAAATAGCATTTAAAAAAATATAAAAAAGTAAAATAAGTTTCTCAGAAATCATCCATAGGATTCTTGAAGACAGTCTGTGAATTATCTTGAAAGAAATCAGTTGACGCAATGCTATGATGCGACGCTGAAGTAGATAATTGATCAAAAGGATCAAGCAGCTTCAGTTCCATTGGATTCTCAAATACAGTGCATCCTTTACCGTCCTCTGAGGCAACAGTCAAACCACCAACTGATGCACTGTCTAACAAACCATCGTAAGTGAAGACACCTTCTAGGACTCCTTCCGGCAATTGGAAAGTTTTTAAACCATGTTCTAACTCGTCAGAACTAGACTCCTCATCTTCATTGTACCTATTCTCAATCACTGGCAGGGGACCTTCCTCTTCTTCTAATATTGCTAATGGTAAATCACCTTCTCCTTGTCCAAAGCGTTCCAGAGTACCCATTCTGTCAAGGAGTCCTTCCCTTTGTACATAGCGCTGGAGCGTACCTTGGCTGGAATGGTATGCAAATTCATTAGAAGCTTCAGATGTTGAAAGATTCTTGTTACGATTGAACCTCTTCTTCCTATCAATATAGCTATCAGTGTTCTTCTTTGCTTTATTTGTGATGACGCTTGACGAAAAGTCGGGGACCTCCTTTCCAGTTGCCAGTTTAAACCAGCCAGCCCAAACCTTTCGTATATCAGGGGATCTCAGGCAGTGCATTATGAAGATGAAGAGACCTTGGAAGGCAGTCAATAGAACAAAGAATGCTGCAAACACATCACGAGCTGCACCAGCTTGAAAGAAAGACTGTGTAGCTGGCAGACCAACCCCCCATCCCAATCCAAGCAATATTGAAAGGGTCACTGCAACAAAGAATTGCTTCTTGAGTTCGGCTTTTACCATTTTCGATGTCTCTTTTGCCTCCTTTAGGTTCTTGCTGCAGCTTTTGCGTAGGAGCGATATGAAAATGATTGCAAAGACGCTCCAGTTGAATATGTAAATGATGACAAAAGGGGCGATCATCCCGAGATAAAATGGTAAGTCAAAAGCACGACAGCTACAAAAATAATGTCAAAAGTAATGCAGGAAAATCTTACGACTTACAAGTGTGGCTTATGGTAGTTGTAATAGTCAGGAGCAAAGCAGAACAGACAAATGAATAGGGGCAATACTAATAACAGAGAAGGTATATTTAATATTAGGTTATCATAAGGTTGATCTCTTACTCCAGCTTATTGTGGATGCTTTGAGGACAAAATGAGAAATCGTGTCACCTAAAACGACCACTAGCTTCAAGTACAAGTTAATAGCTTCGGCTGCCATCAGCATAAATGTCACAAGGAAGAAGTATTGTAAGATGACAGCAACGACAGCACAGAGTTCAGGTATAGCTGTACTGTGAATGGCAAATATAAAGAATAAATACATTCCAATGAATGAACAACACAAGTGAAGGAGCAGTTGTCCGTGATCAGAGCTACGTAGTTTCCTTCAAAATTAGAAAAAATAAAATGATTATTATTGTGCACATAAAATACTTGTTTGAGCCATAAGACACTACAGTGATGACCAGACAAAATATTGAAATGATGATACCAATGTATGTAACGGCAGAGAGTGCTTTGTCAATAACTCTTTGCGGTGGAGTTTCACCAACTTCAGGAGAAACATCCTATAATAGATAATGATACCGTGATACTAGCTATGAAGATCAGGTATATCAGTTACCAGTAGGACACTAAAGCTTGTGAGATGATTACAGTGACAGAGAGTACGAGATTCATTTAAGCCAAAAGTCTCATTAACGACACAACCATCAGTCGACCAATCGCCAAAACCCTCTGCAAGTTAATGATACATAAAATTGATAATTTATAATTGTAACAATTATTATTACCGTCAAGAGATGCATCCCAAAATGTACAACGTGGATCTCTACCGGTCTAAAAAGAATGCATCCATTAGTACTCATTGACTGTTGCTATCACTTACTATATTTCGTTGGAACTGCAGATTAACTGTAGGATTGGTCAGATTATACACACGGTCTACTCCAGCAAGACCGGCTGAAATTATTATACCACTTACGTTTAAGCCTTTTGGATTGCGTCTTAAATATAACAAGTCGTTTAAGAATACTGAGTTTGTGATACGAGTTGAATTCCCTGTTGATACTCGGAAAAGGTTACTAGGCAGTTCCAGCGAGACAGCTGGTTTGGTTGCGGCAGTTTCGCTGTTGTTGAAATCGAGATTAACCCCGTTAGCAGATATAGTTTGACCTTTAAAAGTTTCGACCTCAACTTCTTGGACCGAGATAGCAAAAGAGGTCTGAGTGATGACAACAGGTTCTCCCCCAACCTCAGCTGGGAGTGCTTCACTTAGAACCTCAATAGACCCAAGTAGCCTATGGGAACAAATCATATCTGTAAATAAAGTACAGCCTACTGTAATTAATAAAGTGTTTAAGTTGTCATCATATGTGCATGTACTCTAGTGGTAACTGTGATAGTGACATACTTTGAACTTGTTCTAGCTTCTGTGTTACTCTTCATGAGTACTTCCTCATTGGCTGAAACTAAATTATCTACAACTCCAAGAAAGTTTTCGGTTAGCTATAAAGAAAGATAAATGGGCTTTCCATTTGTCAATCATATTGTCTTACTGATTTGTTTCCAGCTACATCTTCAGTGGCAGTAACCAGTACAGCAACTGATGCAGTTACTTCAGCAGTTTCAAACATTTCTGTGTTATTTGTGAGGGATATTAGCTCCTCAACTTTCTCATCTGCTGGTCTCTACAAAAAAACAAAAATGTAAAAACATTCATAATTCCATAATTCTTACTTCTGCTAGTCTGCAAATCTTTCTTGTTACTATGCTAAAGTCGCATCTTATATCATTGGAGTTTTCCCACATAGCTCCATCATCATAGTTACCACCACACCGACGTGTTGCAATGAGGCCACTTGAATTTAAGTCAAGGCCACCACAAGGACACTCTATTACTGCTGTGTCTCCTAAATTAGTTTCTGGCCATTGCAATGTTAGTGACAGATCTTCAGTGGTAACAGGGCTAGGCAGAACTGTTTGACTAGCTGAGCAACCATCTAAAAATATTGATAGACAATTAGACATATAAGATTGTACAGACAGAATTTATTTGCAAAAAATAATAATATTTAAAAAATATAATTTTGCAGTAGGCACTTCTCTTACCAAATCGTACAATGGTTTCATCATCAACAATGAAATTAGTTTCAAGGCTTTTCATGTAGGTCTGGAGCAAAGCACGAGTATTAGAATCACTGTGATCAATCAAGATGGTGATCAACACGGTCAAATTTTTATTCCTCAGTCTAGGTGTAGCAATAATACTAATAAATTCACAAGATTATAATGTTAAATCTTACGCTTCAGATGTGTTTGTCCTTTGAACGACAGAGACAAATGTTCCATTAGTTCCAGGTAATTTCCCTCCAGCAACTTCACTGCTGATCTAAAATAAATCAATGTACATGTAGCTCATGCATACACTTTAGAATTGAGCATGTATAATATACCCATACACACACATACCTCATTAATAAGGTTTTGAAGATCAATAGCATTGTCAATATCACTAATATTGATGTCCATTTTATACTGAGCAATACCTAAAGTAAAAAGCCAAAAACACACATATGGGTCTATAGTCCATCCATGCTTACCAGATACATTGACAATGAAGGATTCACTTTCAAATAAACCCTGCCTGTTCTCAGCAACACACTTGTAATATCCTCTGTTAGTCAGATTAAGCTCAGGGAACTCGATTGTCCTTGACAAGTTATAGTAAACATTTCCATACTTGAACCAAGTTATTGTTGGCTGAGGGTTTCCCGATGAAGAACAAGTGAGGTTTAGTGGTTCAAAGAATCTCCCTGTTGCATTATAAGGTGGCAAAAGAGAGTAGGTTTTCCTCTCAAGTCCAACTGATGCTTCAACTCTTGGTTTACTTGGTGGGATCTCGATTACAACCTCTGTTGAAATTTTATATAAAGTCATGATCAAGCTAGTATTTATGGTAATGTTACCTTCTCCACAGAACTGCCCAGTGTATCTCTCAGTACAACGGCATTCGAATCTTCCACCAGTGAGATCCACACACGTCCCACCATTAAGACATATCTGTGATAGCCGCTCCCTGTTTACTTCACAGAATTTAGGTGGAGGTACTGTGTAAGAAAAAAATTTAAAAAGCATCAGTAAAATTATCATTTCTTACAATATGTGACATTCAGTTGATAGGGAGTGTTTAAAATATCTGCCATTCCAGCTGAATTATCAGCCCTGCAAGTGTAATCTCCATTATCTGTCTCCCTTAAGTTGCTGATAGTGATCGAGCTGTACACTTGTTTGATGTCAGGTATGGAAGACACACGTATATTTCTTTCCGAATCAGGCACAGGTGACACGACTATAGAAACACGTGTGCTATTAAGAACCAGCTGACCGTTGCGTCTCCAGAGAATGTTAGGGGCTGGAATCCCGTCAGCTGAACAGTTTAGTATACGCATTTCAGGAGACTCGGTAGTATTAACTAATAGATACCCACCAGTTTCATTCAATAGCTTTGGTTGAACTATACATAAATAAGAAATAACAAAATTAAGGTTAAAAAAGAGTATTCCAAGAGCTCTTCTAATATTAATATTAAAGTTATGCATACCGTGAACATCTAAGTACATGGTAGAACTCCTCACTCCAGCTTCATTGGTAGCTGTTAGAGTGTAATAGCCACGATCAGAGAGCTCAACATCAGTGATATACAGTGTCTGATAATCATCAGAGAACCCATAGTGAATAGGGTCTGTGGTATTGTCCATTAGATTAACAGTCATGTTGCTAAGATTAGTGAAGTGCCATTGAATGTTACTTAACTTGACGGGAGGGAAGTCATGCTCAATGACAAAACCAAAGTCAAAATTATAATCCTTCACACCAACAACTCTGTACTTCATTTCAATGGGGTAGATGGTTGCAGGGACTACACAAAGAAAATTTTATAAAGAAATAGATGCACATAAAATATTTATTAGACTAACCATATATTGTGATAAATGCTTTTGAGGTGTTCACTGCATCAATAAAGTTGCCAATCCCATTGCTTCCAATGCAAGTGTAAGTACCCTCATCTCCCTTTACAAGATCACGAACTTCAAGATAAGAGTCAGTTTTCCTAAAAGACTTCACTTCCCTGATGGATATCTTTCCACCAGTACGTAGTCTAGCATCAAATGTTGATATGTTACGATACCATGTTATACTGGGAGCTGGTGTCCCCGAAAACTGACAGTGTAGCGTGAGAGTGTCCGACTTGTTTTTAATCAAATCTTCCAAACTCATTATCAAATCAGGAGGATCTATGTATATACATTAATTAATTAATAATAATAATAATAATAATAATAATAATAATAATAACAACAACTCACAGTGGACTCCAAATATAGACACATTAGAGTTTGCCATTCTATATTCAAAGAGTGTATTATTAGCAAAGCAGTGATAAATCCCATTGTCATCATATTCCAAGTCATAAATAGTGAGTGAACTCCTCCTATTGTACTCATCTATGACTGAAGGCTCAATGACATATTTAATGCCAGAGCCCAAACTCTCAGTGTCAATAATAGTGTCATCTTTGAGCCAATAGATAACTGGTATTGGGTGACCCCTCACAGAGCAAGTAAAGGTACTGTTTAGTGAGGCAGTTCCATTCAAGCTTAATGGATCTTGTGTAAAATGTGGAGGATCTATAATGAATGCAAAAATAATAGCAATAATAATAGAATTAATAAGAAATAATAATAATAATGGTAATAGTAATAATTATAGTGATAATAATAGTCTAGACTGACCTTGTACTGATACAAGAGCTGAAGACATGTTACTGCTGTGTTTATTGGTGGCTGTGCATTGATAAGTTCCTTCATCAGCAATGCTCTCTATTAGAGCTGTTAAACTACCACTTGGACTTTGATTAAATTTAGATCCAGTAGTGATACTATTACCATTGAATGACCAGGTTATAACTGGAGTTGGTTTGCCAGTAGCACTGCATCCAAGTGTGATGGTTCTTTGACTGACTACATTCATGTCAGTGGGGGCTACCGTGATAACTGGATCAGCTAGTAAGGTAATTAGAAATTAAAATAATCTATGGCTATTATGAATAGCTTACCATCAACTGTCAATGCTATTATAGCAGTGTCCATTCCGTTCCTATTCTTAGTTGTGATTTCATATTCTCCCTCGTCATCAAACACCAAATTCAATATAGTCAGACTCAGCCCATCATCTGAGAATGCATAACGTGAATTACCAGTTATAATCTGTTGAGTGTCTTTGAACTGCCATGAAATGTTTTCTCTAACTACTAATGGAGCGGCATTCAGTATTGTGAAACTCAATGTCACATTCTTTCTTCGTAGACCAATGATGTTAGTATCTACTGCCGTTACATTTGGTGGAGCTAAAAAATAATACAATAAAATTTAGTTTAGATAAAAAGGAACTTGCCTTCAATTAAGAATCTGCCACTGGCGGTATCAGTGGCTCCTATCAGGTTAGTGACATTATTGACTCCTCTACACTCATATGTTCCTTCATCTGGTCTATCAGTATTTGAAATAGTCAGATTCAATTCAGATGCTCTGTAGCCATTTTCATCAAAGTATCTTGAAGTTAGTCTAAACTTTGACGAGTCCATTATTTCACTATTGTCCTTGTACCAAGTTAGTACTGGAGTACCAATACCAAATCCACGACAGACAAAGTTCCCAGTCTCATGAAATTCCTTCACCAGTATAGCAGGAGATACAGTTACATTTGCAGGGTCTATGAATGAAGATCAATTTTCAAGCACAAGAAAAAAATAATGCATCATATGCAGAGAAATTATAAAAATATATAAAGTCATTTGGTATCGTACAAGTTGCCACACAACATAAGAACATGTATGCATATCAAAAAATTATTAAAATGGAGAATTCTCTCTTAGCCATTTTTGACAAAATTTTTGAGTAACTTTAATAATTTAGAAAAAAATTAAGAACTAGTCATTCTGATGAAATATTATCGCAGTCAATTTGAATTATTATAAATTTGTTTGCTCTACCAGTATCACATCTTTATCATTATAATAATTACTAATTCTAATTTACTCACAATTTAATGTCAAGTTAGCTTCATTAGAGCTGCTAGTCAAATCATCAACTAGAGTATTAGCAGCAGTACAGTAATATCTTCCTACATCAGGTAAGTCTAAGGCATCAATGATATATCTGCTTTCAACAATTGGGAGAAAAGTAGCATTCCCAGGAGTAATCAGAGTCATATTGCTCCCTCTATCCAGACCTCCTGAGTGAGTCCAGTTTATAGAAGGAAGGGGATTGCCAGTGACAGTGCATATAAAGGTAACACTTTGTCCAGCAATTTTATTTTGAGTTCGAGGATGAGCTTGTATCACAGGAGAAACTACAAGTGATAATAAAAAGATTTTAATTAGTTTTTTAGCATCAAAATTAAAGCAAGTATTATTCATATACCTTGCACAGAGAGTGTTCCTGTTGCATTAATCTGTCCATGTACATTTGTACCAACGCAAGTATATTCTCCTTGATCAGTGTATTGAGCATCAGTGATTGTGAGTGTACCAAATCTTGTTCCATTTCCAGTGATGACATGTTTCTCGTTGCTGCTTAGTAGCTGGTCATTGTAAAGCCAGTGCGTGATGTGGGTTGGCTCTGAAGCTATGTGACATGAAAAGGTTGCGTTTGCTCTTTCAAGTACATTCACTGCTCCATCACTGTCAATAACAATAGGTGGAACTACATAATTTAAAAGGTACAGTAAATACTATTAATATAATTGTCATTTACCTTGAACGTTAAGGAATATGCTTGCACTGGTAGTCCCGGCAGGATTGGTTGCTATTAGTGTATAAAGTCCTTCATCCAGTAGTACGTGTAATTGAGTGATAGTCACTGATCGTCTGTCCATTGAGAAACTGATCCTGATTCCAGCAGGTAATACAGTACCATTCAACAGCCACTGGATCTCATCAAGAGCCACTGGAGGATTATCCTCAGTGATGGTAAATATCAGTGTGATTGAGCTACCGTTAACACCAATAACCGGAGAACTTAGATTTGCTAACACAAGAGGTGCTCCTATTTAAAAATTGATTTAAAATATAATAAATGTAGATATATTGTGTCTTACTTTGTACTGTGATATAAGCTGTGTTGGATACCACTGAATCAATCAAATTAGCAACATTATTATTAGCATGACATGTATAGTTTCCTTCATCTTCATAGATCAGATTCTCAATCGCAAGAACAGAAACTGAGACTGGTAGTACATAAGAGCTCTCATAGCTATTATACAGGTCTGAAGCAGTATCATACAAGTTTAGAATTGTTCCAGAGCCCCCACCACTTCCACTTAATGACTCTAGTATATCATTTCTAGACACAAACTCAATGCTAGTTCTATTATCCACTTCAATGCTCATCATTGTGTTAAATGAGACTGTGACACGACGCCATGTAATGTTTGCTGAAGGAAAACTGGAGTATATGCAATAGAGTACCAGTGTATCTGATGTATTGTAGATAGTCTCATTGAATCCATTAATAAGACTTGGAGGATCTAAAAATATACACATAAATTAATATCTTTTAAACCTAATTATAATTTGCTCTAATAAAATGGCCCTTCAAAAAAATTTACAATCTCAATCAATACATGTATATAATGACGTACTTAATATTTGTAGGGAAACTTTCATAGATGTTACAGTAATGACTCTCACTAAATCATTATAAGACTGGCAGTGATAGAGACCATCATCAGATCTATCTACTCCTGGTATGTACAAGTATGATGCAGTTGAAGTAGTGTCATGTGTGAAGTTGTTAATAAAAACACCGTCAGCTGATAGTTCCCTCTCCTCTGACAGAACTACATTGTTCTTAAACCAAACAATTGTGGGTGGAGGGTAGCCGGTTGCATTACAAAATAATGTTACATCATCTCCAGCAGCTGTGGTGATATTACGCAAGCCATCGTCAATCAGAGTTGGAGGAACTATAGTAATGAAAATAACATAAAAATAATTGTACCGTAATTATATTCTAATTGTATTACCTTGGACTTGGAGGGTTGCAGTAGCATTAACTGTTCCATGGACATTACTTGCAATGCAAGTATACAAACCAGCATCTTGTAAAGTGATATCTGTAACTGTTATACTACTATATGAGTAGTCATAGTAGTAATAGTCGTAGTAGTAGTAGTAGTAGTATGTATTTTGTGTGATGTTGATATTGTCATTAAAATACCAAGTTATGACTGGAGAAGGTAATCCTCTAGCTCGACAATAAAAGCTAATATTTGTTCCATTAAGACGTCTATTGACTCCACTACTACTACTATAAATTATTGGAGGAACTGGAGAAAAAATGATTAAGTATACAATAAAATCATTTTTTTACCTTGAATGTCAAGATAAATGACATTATTGCTGGTGCCAGCAGGATTAGTAGCTGTAAGTTCATAAGATCCTTCATCTTCAAAGGATAGCTCAATGATAGTGAGTGAGAGCCTGTCGGCAGAAAACATAAACCTCTCATTAACTCTAAGGCTGCTCCCATTGATAGACCAGTAAATATCACTAGAATTGACAGGAGGTATATCTCCAGTAATATTAAACTGAACAGTGATATTAGACCCAACAACGCCAATGATAGGACTAGGACCTCTTGTAACAATAGGAGGTGCTGTTATTAAATAAAATAATATAACTAAGCAAGTAATAAGTAACTCCTACCTTGGACTGTTATGGTAGCATTAGCTTGTAAGGCAGATGAAACCCTACACATGTATATTCCATCATCAGTAATGCTTGCATTGTTGATTGTTAGTGTTGATAATACAATGCTTGTACCATCAGTGGAATCAATGGCATGACTATAAGTAATATCAATTTCTGTATTATTGTATAGTTGGTAGTAACTGGAGTTTAGGAAGTACCAGTCTATTGACCAGGTTGCTGGGTGGCTCCTGACTGAACAGCTCAGTTGGGCAACACTTGTCACATTCACAACAGTTGACATTGGATGCATAACAAATTCAGGAGCAACTAAAAACATAATAACAGACAAATGCGTAACACAGAGTAAGGGTCAGAAATAGCAATTTTATTTAATAGCATGTAATTGATGTAGAGTACTTGATCCCAACTCTTTACTTACCTGTAACAAATAGCTGAAACATAAATGAATGTAGTCCAGTTGGATGATTAATGATCGCAGTATACTGGCCTCTGTTCATTCTGTCAACGTTTGATAGTATCAAGCCAGTTCTGTCTTGTGTAAAATTATACTGCCCAGTAGGGCCTATGACACTAGTACTACCATTAAAACTAGTAAAAATCCATTCGATTTGTTCAGAAGAAACTGGAGGAGATGCATCTGAAATGATGATTGTTAACACAGCAGTATGGCCTTCTGATACAGTGACAATGCTGTCATTAGATGTAATATTAGGAGGAACTATAATAAGAGTAAAATCATAATCAATACATCAATAATAATATTACCTTGTACAGTCAAATAAGCTAGAGATGAGTTATCATTTCCAAAGTAATAATCAACGACATGACACTCGTAAAATCCTTCGTCAGATTTCTCCAGATCATATAAGCTCAAATGTGATTCCACAGTATACTGTCCATCAATTGCAGTTACAGCATTAGTACTGATGTTGACTTCTCCAGGTCTGATTGACAGTGTATCTGCCATACCACCATCACTACTATATCTGTACCATATAATATCTGGTTTAGGAAACCCAGAAAATGTACAAGTAAATATCATGGTGTCAGTTGAATTCTTGGTCGAGTTTTCAATCCCAGACACCAAAATAGGAGACACTATATTATTAGTAATAAAATATTCATTTATAACAGAGTGGCTTACCAATTACAGTGATAGATGCAATGTCACTCAAAATGGGAGAATATTCAGGACTGCTGGCTTGACACTGATAGTTGCCGGAATCAAACAGCTCAATATCATCAATGAATAATTGACTTTGTATAACTCCATATGATATAATTGATTCAGAAGTAGAGAGAGTAGCCTCACTCTCAAAGGATGAGTTAAAGATCCAAGAAATGATAGGCAAGGGTATACCAGAAGCAGTACAGATCAGGACCAGGTCACTGTTAATACTTATATTGGTGCTAACAGGATGAACATTAAAGGTAGGACCAACTACAATAATGACACATAAATTTATTTTGCTTCAAAATTATGTGGACTTACCATTCAGCTCCATTGTACTATTCTCTTCTCCAGCTTCATTTTCAACTGTACATGTATACATACCTCCATCAGTCACTGATACATTTGATATTACTAAGTCAGAGCTATTACTGATAATGATTCCAGACTCATCTGTATGCTGTCGCCATTGATAAGTATTGTTAGGTCCACCTGAGCTTGAACAGTTGATTGATATGTTCTGGTGAATGAATGCATTGATCTGATATGATGATAGGACAACACTTCCTTCAGGAGAAACTAAAGAAAAAAGAATCTTGGTAAATTAAAAGAAAAATCATTTGCACATACCTGTCACTGTTGCAACACTAGAAGTATTTGATAGTAAATGTGGCATTGAAACATCATCTTCAGATACAGGCAGCTTTGCCACACACATGTAATAGCCAAAGTCCTCATATTGAACCTCATTAATGATAAGAGTTGATGTGATGTTATTGGTACCAGCAACAGTATCGTTATAAGCATTCTCAGGTAGTTCAATAATGTTATTAATAAAGTCACTTGTATTTAATGAATTGACTCGTTTCCATTCAATCACAGGAACTGGATAACCAAATGCAGTACAGGATAATCTTACTGAATCATTATATCTTGATATGACAGAATCTGGTTGCTCTGAAAATGATGGAGAAAAAAATACAGGTACTTGGGAAGAAAAACCATAAGTTGAAAGGATAAATGTATAATTGTATGAAACACAAGTATAACTGCCTCCTTGGCCAACAGAAGAGTAATCACTGTAATTAAGTGTGAGGGATGAACTTTCATCAAATGTAAAGAAATAATTGTTATTGTGCCATTCATATAAGAGGTCATTTGGATTAGAAATGTTGTGATTGACAACACAAGATAAAGTTACTGAATCACCCAAAGTAAGAACTGTGGCAGTTGATGGAATAATACTGACAGATAACATACCTACACAATGAAAATGAATTAATGTATTATATACATGAGTGACTGACCATAAAGAAATGTCAAAGCACTGCTTGATCCAGCATCATTTGTAACATTACAATAATATCCTGCAGTTAGTTCAAAAGAATTAATGTCAATTTCAAGTTGATTCATTAGCCCAACAGTAATATTTCCACTCCTCGTTACTCTATACCATGTATACTGATTGTTAGGTCCACCTCTACTGGTACAATTAAATACAACAGTGTCACCAAAATATGCTACAATGTAATCAGGATATATTTGTATACTACCCTGAGGAGATACTAAAATATATATAAAATTAAAATCATTAAAATACTTAATTACCTGTCAGTGTTGCAGTAGATGATATAGCATGATAGTCCATTAGTGTCACAGTAGAATTATTAAGTAAAACATAAACATCATCTGAGGTGAGAGTAGCAATACAAACATAGTATCCAAAGTCATCATAATCTACTGATTGGAGTGTTAGTACTGATGATACTTCATTTATATTAATGGATGAGTCATTGGTGATATTATAAGGAAGGTTTACTGTTACATTGTCTATTCCTTCGAATGTTGTTAAATCATTCTCTACACTGATTCTTTTCCACTCTATTGATGGAAACGGATAACCAGTTGCAATACATACGAACTGTCTTTGACGATTCACAACAGTTAGTATATTTGATGGTGTTTGTATAATGTGAGGAGTGAATATAATAAGAACACTATTTGATTCACCAATGCTAGACCCTAATGTTCCCTGTGCTACACATTTGTAACTCCCACCATTACTAACTGATTCAGGACTTGTATAATTAAGAGTAAGAACTTGTGTCTCTGTATCATTAATTATCCTGTTATCCTTATACCACAAGATTTGCACACTAGTTGTATTCAGTGAATGCCCATCAATGGTACAGGTGAGATTGTAGCTCTCTCCATATTCAAGGAACACAACATCATTGGCTGGTATTAGATTAACTGATAGGATACCTATTTGAAAGAAAGCAATCAATTAAAATCAGTTTCAGTGATCATACCATTAACAATTGAAGTACTGTTATCAGTGCCAGCTTTATTTGATACAGAACACTTGTATTCTCCAAACTGATCAACTGAATCTATTGCTAATATTAATTCTGGTTCATTTCCAATAGTTTCATTTGAAGAATGATAAGTCCAACTATACTGATTATTAGGACCACCTCTACTACTGCAGACTAATCTAACTGTATCTCCTATCTTAGTATCTGTTCCATTGGAAGATATATTAACACTTCCTTCAGGAGACACTACAAAATTGAGATTCAAAATTAAATAACATAATTTTATTCCCTATGTATACCTGATTACCTGTAACTGTAGATATGGAAGACAAGACTTGTATATCTCCAGACAATTCTGATGAAGACATTGTAGCCACACACAAGTAATAGCCAAAGTCCTCATATTGAATGTCATCAATGATAAGAGTTGATGTGATGTTATTGGTACCAGCAACAGTATCATTATAAGCATTCTCAGGTAGTTCAATAATGTTATTAATAAAGTCACTTGTATTTAATGAATTGACTCGGTTCCATTCAATCACAGGAACTGGATAACCAAATGCAGTACAGGATAGTTCTACTGAATCGTTAACTTTTGATATGACAGAATCTGGTTGCTCAGAAAAGGATGGAGAAAATAAAACAGGAACATGGGGAGAAACACCACGAATGAAGAAGAGAAAAGCATTATTGTATGGAAAACAGGCATAATAGGCCCCTTGGTTGACAGAAGAGTAATCACTGTAACTGAGTGTGAGTGATGAACTTCCATTTATTACAAGTACATCATTGTTAAAGTACCAGTCATATAAAATGTCACTGGGATTAGAAATGTTGTGATTAACAACACAAAATAGAGTTATTGAATCGCCCAAATTGAGAACTGTGGCAGTTGATGGAATAATACTGACAGATAACATACCTACACAATGAAAATGAATTAATGTATTGAGTACACAAGTGACTGACCATTAAGAATTGTGAAGGCACTGCTTGATCCAGCATCATTTGTAACAATACAATAATAAAAAGAAAACAATTGAAAAGAACTAATTTCAATTTCAAGTTGATTCATTAGTCCAACAGTAATACTTCCACTCTCTGCTAATCTATACCATGTGTACTGATTGTTAGGTCCACCTCTACTGGTACAATTAAAGACAACAGTGTCACCATAATATGCTGTTGCAATGTAATTAGGATTAATTTGTACACTTCCATAAGGAGAGACTGGAAAATAAAAAGTATATAAAAATTATTACATAAAATATTCAATTACCTGTCAGTGTTGCAGTAGATGATATAGCATGATAGTCCATTAGTGTCACATTAGAATTATTAAATAAAACATAAACATCATCTGAGGTAAGAGTAGCAATACAAACATAGTATCCAAAGTCATTATAATCTACTGATTGGAGTGTTAGTACTGATGATACTTCATTCACATTAATGGATGAGTCATTGGT
>NW_003546286.1:301482-303709 GCF_000090795.2 Amphimedon queenslandica | reverse complement strand
GTCTTACCTCTAACTTCTATATGGGACACACGATCAGAACCAGCATCATTGCTGACTCGACATTGATAGTAACTAAAAAGACGAAGATTATTCAATTCCAATGTAAGTTGATCAGATCGGCCAATAACAATAGCACCACTTTCTATATCCCATGTATACTGATTGTTAGGTCCACCTCTACTGGTACAATTAAGGACAACAGTTTCACCATAATATGCTAATACAGAAGAAGGATTAACTTGTACACTTCCCAGAGGAGATACTAAAAAATAATTAAATAAATAATCATTAAAATGCTTAATTACCTGTCAGTGTCGCAGTAGATGATATAGCATGATAGTCCATTAGTGTCACATTAGAATTATTAAGTAAAACATAAACATCATCTGAGGTAAGAGTAGCAATACAAACATAGTATCCAAAGTCATCATAATCTACTGATTGGAGTGTTAGTACTGATGATACTTCATTCATATTAATAGATGAGTCATTGGTGATATTATAAGGAAGGTCTACTGTTACATTGTCTATATCTTGCAATGTTGTTAAATCATTCTCTACACTGATTCTTCTCCACTCTATTGATGGTAATGGATAACCGGTTGCATTACATATGAACTGTATTTTACGAGCTACACGAGTTTGTATATTTGATGGTGTTTGTATAATGTGAGGAGCGAATATAATAAGAACACTATTTGATTCACCAATACTAGACCCTATAGTTCCCTGTGCTATACATTTGTAACTCCCGCCATTACTAACTGATTCAGGACTTGTATAATTAAGAGTAAGAACTTGTGTCTCAGTGTTATTAATTAACTCATCATCCTTGTACCAAGAGATTTGTACACTTAAACTACTCACTGACAAGCTAGCACAAGTGAGATTGTAGCTGTCTCCATATTCAAGGAACACAACATCACTGGCTGGTATTAGATTAACTGATAAGATACCTATTTGAAAGAAAGCAATCAATTAAAATCAGTTTCAGTAATCATACCATTAACAATTGAAGTACTGTTATCAGTGCCAGCTTCATTTGATACTGAACACTTGTATTCTCCAAACTGATCAACTGAATCTATTGCTAATATTAATTCTGGTTTATCTCCAATAACTTCATTTGAGGAATAATGAGTCCAACTATACTGATTATTAGGGCCACCTCTACTACTGCAGACTAATCTAACTGTATCTCCTATCTTAGTATCTGTTCCATTGGAAGATATATTAACACTTCCTTCAGGAGACACTACAAAATATAAAAACTGAAAGTTAAAATTGAATTGCATTTATGTACCTGTAACTGTAGATATGGAAGACAAGGCTTGTACATCTTCAGATAATTCTGATGAAGACATTGTAGCTACACACAAGTAATAGCCAAAGTCCTCATATTGTATGTCATCAATGATAAGAGTTGATGTGATGTTATTGGTACCAGCAACAGTTTCATTATAAGCATTCTCGGGTAGTTCAATAATGTTATTAATATAGTCACTTGTATTTAATAAATTTACTCGTTTCCATTCAATTACAGGAACTGGATAACCAAATGCAGTACAAGATAATTCTATTGAATCATTAACTTTTGATATCATAAATTCTGGTTGCTCAGAAAAGGATGGAGAAAATAAAACAGAGACTCGATTTGAATATCCCCGAACATCAGTGAAATAATGGGCATATAATTGATAACCATAATAATATGCCGAACACCTATACAATCCACCTTGATTAACCAATGAATAGTCACTGTAGTTCAATGTGATAAATGGATTATTACCAACAGGCCTAGCTGTATTACTCAATGGCCACTCATATCTAAGAAGGCTAGTATCACTGATATTGTGATTAACAACACAAGATAATGTTAAAGATTCACCAAATGAAATAACTGATGTGTTAGATGGTTCAATACTGACTGACAATAAACCTATTTTAAATAATATTATACTTTACCTTTATTATTGCTGTCTTACCTCTAACTTCTATATTGGACACACGATCAGAACCAGCATCATTGCTGACTCGACATTGATAGTAACTAAAAAGACGAAGATTATTCAATTCCAATGTAAGTTGATCAGATCGGCCAATAACAATAGCACCACTTTCTATATCCCATGTATACTGATTGTTAGGTCCACCTCTACTGGTACAATTAAGGACAACAGTTTCACCATAATATGCTAATACAGAAGAAGGATTAACTTGTACACTT
>NW_003546286.1:268685-301472 GCF_000090795.2 Amphimedon queenslandica | reverse complement strand
TAGAATTACTGAATCGCCCAAATTGAGAACTGTGGCAGTTGATGGAATAGTACTGACAGATAAATTACCTACACAATGAAAATGAATCAATGTATTAAGCACATGAGTGACTGACCATTAAGAATTGTATAGGCACTGCTTGATCCAGCATCATTTGTAACATTACAATAATATCTTGCAGTTAGTTCAATAGAATTGATTTCAACTTCAAGTTGATTCATTAGTCCAACACTAATATTTCTACTCTCTGCTACTCTATACCATGCATACTGATTGTTAGGTCCACCTCTACTGGTACAATTAAAAGCAACAGTGTCACCAAAATATGCTGTTACAGAAGAAGGATTAACTTGCACACTTCCGTATGGAGAGACTAAAAATATAATAATAAAGTAATCATTAAAATACTCAATTACCTGTCAGTGTTGCAGTAGATGATATAGCATGATAGTCCATTAGCGTCACATTAGAATTATCAAATAAAACATAAACATCATTTGAGGTAAGAGTAGCAATACAAACATAGTATCCAAAGTCATCATAATCTACTGATTGGAGTGTTAGTACTGATGATACTTCATTCACATTAATGGATGAGTCATTGGTAATATTATAAGGAAGATCTATTGTTACACTGTCTATTCCTACCAATGTTGTTAAATCATTCTCTACACTGATTCTTCTCCACTCTATTGATGGAAACGGATAACCGGTTGCATTGCATATAAACTTTATTGAATCGTTAACTAATGTACCAAGAGCAGGTAATGGGTTTGCTACAATCACTGGAGTCAAGGCAATGAGTGTTCTCTGAGACTCAATAGTTAAAGATAACGTTTCAGAAGAAACTTGACAGTGATACTCTCCGCTATCATCCACCTGATCTGATGACGTGTAGGTGATCTCAATAAAAGATTCGTTTACATCTATTACTATGCCATCAAGAAGCCAGGTGTAGCTCAGATCATTAATTTCAAGATTACTATTTGCTAGACACGTTACATTCACTGTGTCCCTGTATTCAAGGACAGTTACAGGTAGTGGAGAGATATTGACAGTTAAGACACCTATGGAAAAGTACATTAGCTATCATAACAAACAGACTAAAATAATAATTATGAGTTATTAATATAATTAATCAGTACACTATGTGTCTTTTAGTACATACCATCAGGAAAAGCATGCTAAGTGAGCTAAATAGCATACTTCATGAGCTGACAAGCACTACAATACAGTACTAGCATTTTGAGCAGCTTTAAAAATTTATAAAAAATCTAATTTCGATTGGAATCAGCTAAAACTTGCTATACAACATGAGAACATATATATGTATCAAAAAA
The DNA here is from genome assembly GCF_000090795.2 of Amphimedon queenslandica. Taxonomy (NCBI): domain Eukaryota; kingdom Metazoa; phylum Porifera; class Demospongiae; order Haplosclerida; family Niphatidae; genus Amphimedon; species Amphimedon queenslandica. The sequence goes on along the minus strand of NW_003546286.1, from coordinate 300,132 downwards.
ATTATAAAAATAGAGAATTCTCTCCTTGTCATTTTTGGCGAAATTGACCTAAAACCAAGGCTATAGCCTTTGGTTGTTTGCCCAAATTTTGAGAAATTTTAAAAATTCATAAAAAATTCAAATTTGATTGGAATCAGCTCAAACTTGATAAATAACACAAAAACATGTATATGTATCAGAAAAAATTATAAAAATGGAGAATTCTCTCCTAGTCATTTTTGGCGAAATTGGCCTGAAACCAAGGCTATAGCCTTTGGTTGTTTGCCCAAATTTTGAGAAATTTTTAAAAATTCATAAAAAATTCAAATTTGATTGGAATCAGCTCAAACTTGATAAATAACACAAAAACATGTATATGTATCAGAAAAAATTATAAAAATGGAGAATTCTCTCCTAGTCATTTTTGGCGAAATTGGCCTGAAACCAAGGCTATAGCCTTTGGTTGTTTGCCCAAATTTTGAGAAATTTTTAAAAATTCATAAAAAATTCAAATTCAATTGGAATCAGCTCAAACTTGATAAATAACACAAAAACATGTATATGTATCAGAAAAAATTATAAAAATGAAGAATTTTTTTTAATGATTTTTTGCCAAAATAACCTGTACTATAGTACAGAATCTTTGGCCCAATTTTTGAGCAACTTGACAATCCACTGACAAAAGGCTGCATGAGCACTATGTCAAAATCCTGTGGGAAGTACTGAGCATCATATATTATTTTTAAAAATGAAAATTGCCGCCATCCATAACAACATTTCAATTCACTTACCAATCAAGAGGGCACTGGTGTCTTGAGTGGTTCCAATACTATTGTTCACTGAGCATGAGTATGTCCCATTATCAGCTGTAGTCGTGCTAGTAATTGTAAGGACTGAATGAGTGCCATTAGTGTATATATTATAAGTCTCGTGAGAGAGACTCTGGCCATCCTTGAACCAAGACACGTTGCTGGATATATCACTTGAATATAAACACTCGAACCTAGCTTCATTGCCATATCCAACAATAAGCTCCATTGGATATAATGTCACTATTGGTACATCTAATGAAAGAAAGAAATAATTAGCTAGATATTAATTGTGAATTCGGTAGGGCCTACCGGAAACAGTCACATTGAAGCTTTCGCAGCTAGTAGCAATGGTGTCCTGATTACTGTGATAAATTAAACTCGTACACTTGTATGTGTCTTCATTGTCATCTAAACTGATACCATTAATAGTCAATATCCCGTAATAATAATCCGACGCTCTCTGAACAGGACCAACAATGTACGTGCTATCGTTTGTTAATGTTACGTTGTCGTGAGACCAAGTGATGACTAAATTCTTATTTTCAAAACTGAGATCCACCCTACAGAGAAGATGTACATTCGTTCCAGCAGCAAACGCTCCCTCATGTAAGGGATAACCCGTTATCGATACGTTTGGAATTATTACTACGGATGAAATTATGCACAGACAATTAATAACAATTAAGAATATAATTAACTTACATGGGACATCTAATTCATACTCTGTGGAATTCCTGGCATGATCAAATGAGTAGGAGGTGACATTGTACTCTGCCACACAAGAATAAACACCATTATAATCGTATAGTACAGGGTTCAGACTCAATGTCACGTTAATAAGAGATTCAGTCAATGATGATGTCCTAGTTTCAGGTAAACTCCCGCTGATGGGAAGGCTCCACAACACAGTAGGGACTATTATTAGACTCTCTGGGTACGTCACTGTACAAGTGATGTTCAAGGAGTCGCCTTCTGCTGGTGCGTCAAGTGAGTAGGTTATCTCAAGGACAAGCTCTGGTAAATCTAAACAAGACAATTAATAAATTATCGCAAGTGCAAGACTTTTAACAGACACTTAAAATTGAATTTAAAACTAAAAAATAATACCTTCAATAACTAAAGAATCACTAGTAGTTACATAGCTAGCTGAATTGACATTCACGTTATTTGGAATGACCTGAACTTGACAGGTATATTGACCAGCATCAGTTTGCATTGAGTTACTATCTCCATTATCAATTGGATTAAAGATGAGTGTCTCATTCCTTGGTCCAACATAAAATGATATTCTATCGTCATAGTGTATGGTACTTCCATATGGATTCCGCCATACGTAGCTGAGAGACACAGGTGTGTCCACACTGCTAGGAAGAGTAACCTCACATGTTAACGAGAAGAGAGAACTTTCATAAATGGAGTCATTGTGTCTCGGAATAATGTCAAGTGTTGAAGGAGCAACTGATAAATACAAGCATTAATAATACTAGGAGCTGCGAATAAAATAACTTACGATTCATTGAGAGGTTAGTGAATGCATGAGCAGTCACACCCAATGTATTAAAAGCAATGACACAATAGTAGGTAGTAGCATCAGATGTGTTAATATTACTCAGGGCCACTTTGGTAAAATATACAAGATCCTCTTCAGTGTAGCCTTCTTGAGTGCTATCCACTGCATTGCTCCCATTCATACTGTATGCCAGCCTCACAAAGTCTGGCATGACATAGAATCTTTCAGGAACATTGATTTGACAGGAGATGTTAACGGTGCCTCCAGAGGTGGGCACAGAAGGAAGTTTAGTTATATCGAAACTAACATGACCAGATGAAAAGGCTATAAAATGCAATAGATTAGTCATCATGTATATAGACAAACACGCATACCTTGTACTTGGAGAGTAATCTGAATGCTGTCAGAATTATTTATTAAGTAAGGACTGCTTGATACCGGATTGACGTATGCCACACACGAATACACAGCATTGTTATCCTGCGTCCCAAGACTTAAAATGTTCAGCGTACTTGATAGTGTAGAGTTGGTGATATTATATGCAGAATTGTAGATAGAAATACTAGCCCCATTACGTAGCCATTCAAACACTACAGCCAGTTCATCAGGATTAAATATAGTATAGTCAATGACAGCACTGCATGTGAATAAAGGGCTCGTTGCCGACACTAACTGGCTGTAATTTGATGGGTCAGTACTCAGTGAAAGCAAAGGAAATGGAGCTAAAAGTATACAAAATAAACTAATATAAAATTAGTTAATGACTCACTTTGTAATGTCACATAGATCACTGCAGTAGCTGATCTGCTAGTATAGTAGCTCCTAGCAGTACATGTATACTGACCAATATCATCAATATTAACAGAGGAAATGGTCAGGATGCTGATTGTAGTATTGCTACTAGTGATAGAGTGTTTGCATGATGGATAGATGAGGTCTCCCCCTTTGTACCAGTCTGTTATGTAGACTGGTGGTCCAGTGGTGGAGCAAATAATCTGAATCATTCCTACGCTGCTGTATGTATGGGACTCAATCGCAACAGTTAATTCTCTGTCATCACCTATAATAATAATAATAATAATAATAATAAATAATAATAATAATAAATAATGATGATAATAATAATGATAATACCCTGTGCTACAGTAGAGGGTCTTAGGCCAAATTTTGCCAAAAATGGCCAAGAAAAATTTTTCCAATCTTATTACATTTTCTGATGCATATACATGTACTTATGTTGTGCATCAAGTTTGAGATGATTCCGATCAAAATTGGATTTATTATGAATTTTTAAAGTGGCTCTAAAATGTCACAAAAATACATGCATACTTACCAGTTATCAAAAGATTCATGCCTAAACTCTGCCCATAACTAACTGCAAAATCAAACCCATATATCCAGGCAGTGTATACAGTATTTGATCCATATGCTACAGATAAGGTCCTGTTTTCAGCGCTGCTATTGAGCTGGAGTGCATAGCCCAGTAAGGAGCCAGTAGTGTCATAAACTGAGGATGCATCAGTTATAGATGCGTTGTCTAGAAAAACATCACCGGGTTGACCAAGAAGAGCAATGTTAATGTAGTTACTAGTGAAATTGTCACTGAATGGAGCAAAATAGTGCGTGGCATTTGAGTATTGTTTGGTAGGTGGTACGAGCATCATGAATGGATCTCCATTGGAATCATCATCACCTTCACTTGAGGCATCTATTGTCACCAGGACAGGATTATCAGATATGATACTGCACACGAGGTCATCTGGAGATATCAAATAAGTAATGAAGTCACCGGTAGTATTCAAACTGGATACGTCAGTGGTATTAGCATTAGTGCTTATCGACGTACAGCGAAGAGTTGCTTCAGTATTATTCTCAGCTGCTAGTATAGTTATGAAGGCTCCGCCAGTTTGAGAAGAAAGGAGAGGAAATATAAACGTCTTACCCCAGTTTAGGGTAGGAGGAAGTTGCTCAATAATAATATCACAGGACCTATTGGTGGCATCGGAAGGAATAAGAGCACATTGGTGTCCAGAGAGAAATGTTACTGGTTTAGTGGTAGTAAACTTTGATCCAGAGAGACTCATTTCACTCTCTAGCAGTAAAGTCTGGAACCTGTTCAGTTGAATTGTCAGAGACTCGTTTGACGACAGCTCATACTCTAAACCAGTTGGCGAGAGATCAGGAGGTATATAAACAGTCTCCTTTGGCTTGATAGTGATGTTTGTATCGTTATATCCACCCACAAGGAGCACCCTATTCTGTAGGAGGCTAGAGTCAGTCTCTGGAGTGATAGCGTAATATACATACTCAGTTACGCCTGAGTACTGATACAGTGGCAGTGCAAGATAGGAGTCACTTGAGAACTGGTCATAATTACTGACTGATACACTAATAGTCCTACCACTCTCAGCTTTCACTATTACTCCTTTATACCTCTCGCTGTTATTAGTGACTAGGTATGTATCGGGTAGGACAATGCTCAGTATGTCAGTAGGATTAATGGTTTCTGTGGCTGCTATACCAGCCTGAGTTTCAACAGTCACTGTGAATGGGCTGGTCTCTCTTGTAGCCACTGATATGAGGAGAGGAGTGTACTCTGCGTCAGGATGATTATCAAAGAGGCCAATGACAAATTCTTCAGCCTGAGTGTCAATAGGATCTGATCCTAAAATAAATGATATGTAACTGATAGTTGAGATAAGGACAAAATAATCTTTGCTATGAATAATTATACATAATTCTATACATCATAGCACACATTATATATTTCTTCTACATGTCATTTACTAGTATTCACCTTTGTCAAGCTCAATTGCAGACACTCCAAGAGATACTTCTGTTGCTTGCACAACTTCTATAGATATATACAGTACATTCCTCTCGTCTTCATTCTTATATAATTGACTTGCATTCAATAGTAAATTAGCTGTACTATTCGTTTTCACACTATTGCAATGAAACGCTGCCGATGGCTCAATGAGATTAGACACATATAACTGAGTGTCTCCATTCACAGAGAGAACCAACTGAAGTATGGATGTAGCATTGGAGGCCATCACTTTAAAGTAAGAGGTGGTCGTAATGGTGCTCTTGTAATACATTCCAAACTCCAGAGAATCTATATTGTCTACACAAAAGCCATATTTTAACAAAAATATTTATTATCTAAATAAAGTCACTGCTGAACTATTTTATTGTGGGCATTAGCACGCATTGTGGAGTGTAGCATCTATAAGAAGGGTCTGGCTACGCAAAATTTGCTCAGGCACACATAATTATGATGACTGAATGATGAAATGCTAAATTGGAATTCATAATATAAACTACATCTATATAACACACAAAATATCAATTATGCTTCAGCTTACTGTATCGATAGTCTGTCAAACCCACAGTATCATTGATGTATTTCTCTGCATTTCCCCCATAGCTGTCAGCCCAGAGCATTGCTTGAGATGAGGTACTGCTCAAATCATATCCACCAGCTAGCTGATTAATGAGGAGTCTAGCAGCTAGCCCCGAGTACAGTGGCACACTTAAATCACTCCATGTCACAGAGGACCACTCAATCCCAAAGTATGCTCTAATCCCAGTAGCATTAACTTCCACCAGAGAAGCAAACCCGGTTTCATTGACGGCCCAAATCCCACCACCTCCGCTTGCTTCAGAGGCGCCATCTCTTGTCTCCACATGAGCAATCCTTCTTAGGATCTGGTGGTCATCCACGAATAAATCCGAATCTTCAATGAGTCGGATTGTTGCAAGTACAACGTCCGTTCCGTTGGCTCCAGAAACAATTGTCAGGTCAGTGCAGGAGGCACAGGACGAGGCCGCGGCAGAGTTTGCTGTAGCTGAAAGGCAGCATAACAGCAGAACTACCAGCAACATGGCAAAGAATAGCAAAATGAAGCCAAAATGGTCATTTCGAGATTTTATACAGAAATACGAAAACCACGCCTACATTAATTGACAGATAGTAGATCTTGACCATTTTTTCCTCAAATATAATAGATTCTACTTTATATATTCAATTATGCATGCTACATGTGTATGTGCACTGTGCAGACAAAAAAGAATTTTCATGGGCTTGCTCTTGCTCTAATCAATCAAAGTAGTCCTCAATATCTATAGATGGGTCAAGCAAATTCTCTCCATATCTTGTCAAATCCATCCGATTGAGAATAAGATTCTCAAACGTTTCCTAAATATAACAAAAAATAATATTAAAAAAATAGTAATAACCAAAACTAAAACACAGAGCACCTTGTAAAAATAGCCGCAAAATAGAGCAGGATAGAATATTCAAAACATGGCGTGCGTGGCATGTGCAGAAGTAATAAAGTTATCGGTCTAAAACAACAATTTATAAAAGTTTTCTAGCCTGAATAGTTTCAGTATGAAAATGTACATACATAAATCAACAAACAAAAAACGACAGGCAACAGCTAAAATAATCACATTTTGAATCAACGGAAAATTAAGCTATGACACAACATTCTACTATAATAGCATTGCAAGTCTGCAAGTTACAAAACTCCTTTTATTGGTAAATTGGCTCAACTTATACTTAAAATTGTAACTAAAGATGGTAAAATAGAAGGGAATGGTTATAATCCATAGCTATACACGTGTACATGCACACTAATAGATGTTCTCCTTGCCTCCAGGTCAGTGTCACCGATGAGAATAGCACCGACCATTCTCCCATGCTGCAATATGACTTTAACATATTCAACGCCTGCAAAAAATATGAAATAACAATAATTAGTGAAAAATTTCCCAAAAAGGAAGCACTTAATATAAGCATAATCACTAATCAAGCAATTACTATTGTACGGCAGGCAAAGTTATCGTAAATACATAAATAGAACTAACAAAATAGTTATGCCTATTTATATGCTAATGATGCGTTCATTCTTTACTACAAATGGCACTGCTGAAATGTCTAACTAGGAGAAAATTCTCCATTTTTATAATTTTTTCTGATACACATACATGTTCTTATGCTGTGTATCAACTTTGAGCTGATTCTTATAAAATTTGGATTTTTTAATGAATTTTTAAAGCTGCTCAAATTTGGTCGAAATAGAAACTTTAAAAGTTGCTTCAAAAACTGGTTCATGACACATTAATTCATCATTCATTTTACCATTAGTTATTCTTAATAATAGTTCATAATCTTTACCAAGTCCCTGAGCATTGTAGCAACCAAGCAAAACAACCTAAATGTATATAAAAATAATAAAATAAAACTAAAAATATTATGAGTGAACAAAGACAAATACAACACAGCACATCACAGAGGAATGACGTAGTAATAATTTCTATAGTGTCACGCTAGCATATCATATTCCATGAAACCATGGATGTACATGTACATGTACATACAGACACACAGTACATATAGACGAAACCGAACATGCTAACCTTATATCCAAAAAAGGTTGTCACGTGAGCAAACAGCTCAAAACAGAAATCAAGTGTAATGGACTCACCTCCTATTTAAAGTTCAAAAAAAATTATGTCAGTGCGTGTGTGTGTGTGTGAGCAAGCTCTTGGTGTGACTTTAAAAGCATATTTGTCATATAATAGTATAAGAAAACAGTTTCTTTGTTATGATAGCATTTATTACATCTTACGCCACAAATTAGTCCACTACTAAACTACATGTAATTCTCTCCAAAGAAAGCAGTCTCCATGTATTGCGTTACAAGTGCTATTTATACTACAGTATCCCCCACTCAATATACAATAAAGGGAGTTGTCAATAGGAATGCAGGCACTAATTAAATTAGCTAAGAACATGCTTCATATGTGAAAACAAGCATACCTGAGTGAGCTAACATACATTTGGCAGCATAAGCTCCCATTTGTCTCGCTTGACTCCATAGCCTCATCTAATGATGTAGGGAGCTATTAATGCATGAGCAATAGTACATGTACTTGAAACCAGGTATTAGGAACTGAGGGCCAGCTAGTAGTACACACATCACCAGCAGCATATACATCTACTGCACTAGTCCTCATCTCCTCATCAACAACCAGGCCTAGATCATCTTTTGATATATCAATCTAAAACAATCATGATGACATAAAAGTAAACTTGTCCATTTTCCTTGTTTCTCTCTTGATATCTGGACATTTCCTCTTCCTTTATACATGTACTTACTGTATCGAGCAGACGGTCAGTATTCGGTATAACTCCAGTAGCTGATACAATAAAGTCAGCTCCATACACTTTACCGTTAGTTAGTTTCACATAAAAGGGCCAACTGGTTTTATCCGAATCGATTGATTCATTCTCTGTTCCTGAGAGTAAAGTCTCCGTGAGAGACAAAGACTTCATCTCCTGTGAATCAAGGAGCCTCTCTACTTCACAATTGTACTCAACATGTACATTCCTTCCCTGTATAAAAGAGAGAGCATTGATCTGTATAATTATTATATACCAAAGCAATAGGATTATAATTAGTATACACTATTACGTAGTTATACGTACAGCACAAACATCGCAGGTACAACAAACACATTTTGATAGAAACAAGTTTACCTTTTCCTTGTTATTCCCAATCATTTTTATACCTGAGCTCCAGTCAGGGCCCAATGCACTACCCATTGCAGTACCACTGGTATCGTCCTTTCCTTCCCCACTGGCACTTTGATCTATTGTACATAAAATAAAAATAAATAGTCACAATAATAATAATAATAATAATAATGTACCTACAGGGTCCAGCAAATATCTCATCCTTTTTAAAGGTTTAGTTTTAACAGTTTCATCAGGGGCTGCTCCTGATCCTCCAGTCCCTGATGCTTCTCCTTGTGTCCTGAGAGAAGGGAGAAAGAAACTGGCAGCTCCTTCATCAAAGAAAGTACTACTGATGCTCGAGTCCTTAACGACCCATAACACCGTGCAACCGCTTAACTCGTAACTGGGATATAACAAGAATAATACAGAGTTTTATGAAAAGCAGGAAATTTCAATTAATGCAAAGATACAATGTGGTAAAAATAAATAAAAAACAGATTTCGTGTTTTGGCAAACTTAAATGTCGAGTGTCAAAAACAAAATACATGTACTAATTTTGGGAAAGGAAAGAAAAATGCGGCAACGTATTGAAATGCATAAACAATCAAATTATAAGAAATGCTTACACAAGTTCTGTAGCTATTCCACCATTCCCAACAATGACAACACGACGTGCTGAGCTTAGCTTATGCTGGAGTGTCTAAAAAATAATCTCATTACTATTAGGCCAAGAATTTACAATTATGACAACTACACATTAGCTAATGAAAAATGAGTGTCCAGCAAATAGCTTCAATACGGAAGTACAAATAATGAGTAATAAAACTGGTATGCGTGCCAGATTTCCAGTAGTAGTATCATGTATCTGTCTAAGTGGAAAAGCATTACAACTCTGTGAGCTGTTTACACTCATACACTGCTATTTGTTATGCTTTAGTAGCAATACAATATTAACGTGTAAATCCCCAGCTTATGCAGGACCATTAAACTTACTCCCACACTCTCTGTGTCTCTTATGCCAATGACATCGTTCGGATGATCCCTGGTGATGAGCTGTTACATATTCGTGAGAAGTGGGTCGCCTAGTGTGTAGTACATGTGAATGATGGTAAGAGACGGCCTGTACTTTGGGACGAGCTCCTAAACAGAGGCAGAGTTTGTGGTAGGACAAGGCTTGACTGTTGTGAAGGTGAATGATCTGTGCACATAATAAAATGAAATAAGAGACCAGTAAAATTTCTCGGTCTCAATCAGAATTTAAAAATTTTATTATAAGATTAAGTTTTAATTCCATAAATGTACATGTAGATGTATCCACATTATAATTAGTTAAGAGGCTTACGTGTTGATCTGGATTGACTGACGTCATGTGTGAATTGATTACAGTTACGTTAGAACAGGACCGGGTTAAATGGCTGACATCTGTCTCTTCGACATCAAATAATTCCAGCGTTCTTGTTACCTACAAGAACACACACATTTTAATTGCACGTACATACACTGTACATAATTTGAGTGGCAGCTAATTATTACAATTACACGTACATGTAGTCTGAGAGAGTACTACTGACATCATTAAATTGATCATTTATAGTAAATTATCATTACGATGCGACGAGCTAAAAAATTAATTACAGCATTAAATTTATCTTAAAAATTTATTGCATTAAAAATACAACACGTGGACAATTAAAGATTCACTACCTTTTGAAAATTGGTGACGGATTTAATGAGCTTTGAGGCACTGACTAACGTTATATGAGCCGTGGGATCCATTTGAGAGAGCTAAAAATATATAATAAATGTTTTAATTCTAATGACTAACCTGCTCGGCACAGGAGACGCCAGCAATACCTCCTCCAACTACAACGTACCTCTTTATTGCCGCCATGTTGTTATTAATGGGCGTGGCCATACAATGAGGAGGTGTGGCATTTTAAGGGTGTGGCTAAATAGCTGTGAAAATGTCTGATGAGCCTCAGAGAACAGAGCTGGTAGAGGGAGAGAATGATGCCAATCAATCTCCTGAAGAACTTGCCAAGTTTGTAAGTTTATTGAAATAATTTAGAGTGTACTTTAATGCTTCATTTCTCTCTGTATTTTCTCTCAAATAGGTGGAAACATTGCTAGGAGATATGGTATAAAGTGAAGCGTTAGTATTATTATTATTGTCATTACTTTGTTCTTATAGCAAAACAAGTTCCAGCAAATGAGCGAACAGATTATTGGTAGACATATCCTTTTATACCATGTAACGATACTGAATAATACGATTTGAATTGGAAAATTCTGAAAGGCTACCATTTATGCATTAAAATAGCATTCATAATTATTGATGCTGTTTCAGCAATGTAATTTGTTGTGTATGCAATTTCTGCCATAGTGAATTCCCTTAACTGATATATGTGTGTGTGTGTATATACTGGATGAAATGGGTAAAAGAGTCGACGATTTAGAGAAGAACATATCCGACCTGATGCAACAAGTGGACTCAAAAGAAGAATCAGGAGGTGGTGGAAAATAAACAAACAAACAAACAATAACAATAATAATAACAAAACTATACAAATAAAATTTAATCATAATTGAAAATTTGAAAAAGAGTGAATTATTTTGGGAAAAGTAAATTGTTGTTGTTTTTTATTCAACATTGCTTTAAGTGTGAATGTTTCTGAAGATATTTCCTAATATATAAAAACAAAGCAATAATAATATGAAAGTTAACATTGTCTTACTTTCTGGCAGCGTTGATCAATTCTTGCTTCCTGGTCTGAAATGAAGGCACGTCGGTTGAACTAAAGTCTGAGCTTTGAGCTCCTTTTCCATTTTCTTCTTCTCTTTCCTTTTCTTCGTTTTTCCCTCCAGTGTCTCTCTGTCTGACAGTTGCTTCATCAATATCGCTAGTGCTGGTGGCCGGTGTCACATCATCCTGATGATCTGCAATGAGACGCATAACCAATGAATTATAATTAGAGCACATGATGATCACAATAATACCGTATAGCGGGAAATTTTGAATTTGGTATTTTGATAGCCATTTGCCAAGATAAAAATCCACCATTTTGAGCCATTATGCGCATGCTCAATGGCGCGTGGCCACAGATTCACTAAATTAAGATTCGTGAATCACCAAAATTTAGCAATTTGCCAAATTTTAGTCCCTTGAAAATTTCCCGCTATACGGTAATCAATAGGTCCTGCTATAAACAGTATACAATGGTCTAAAGCAATAATAATTATGCAACCTTCTGTAGTATTTTGATTTGAGGTCCGAGAGGGAACGAGCCCTGAAAGTATATTATCAACTGTCTGTGAGACCGAGTGTGTATTGGCCAGATCAACTATTATAGCATTAACTGGGACATCGGGAAACATTGTATGGACATGATTAACCTACAAAAAACAAAAATAATAATTTGTAATTCTTGCATTGTCATTACTGAAAATTACAACATGTACATGTAGGTCAAAAACTATAGCTATAACGGTGTTTTAATAACTGAAACTGACCTCCCTGTCCATGTCAGCATTGAATGTGTTGTGATGGTGAGGTGGGGGCTGGTGCAGCTCAAGTGAGAAGGTTGGCAACCAGCTAGCGATTGATGCACCATTAAAGTACAGCAACCAATTCCTACACACGTGCATAATTATACAAGTTTTTAAATAGTATATTTATAATTATTATGTACAATAAATTAATAGCATTTTATACTAACCTTCTTCTCCTTGTTCTTACGCCTGATCTCTGATCTCCTGTGGTCGGTTCCCTTGAGTTTCTTTGGAGAGAAGTGTCAAGAGTTTGACGGCATGTTGGACACACAGGATCCTGTTCCAGCCACGAACGAAGACAGCCGCTAATAAAATATAACACTCAACTATAATGTTAAACTTTAATGCAAGAAATGGAACACTAAATAAATGTGAAGTTAGTGCTCTACAAAAAAGAGTAAATTTATTGTACCCATATTACTTACAAGTGAAAAACGTGGCCACAGGGCAGCTGTCGGGCAGTGTTCATTTTCTCCCAGCAAATAGCACAAGTCTCCTGGATATGCCTTAATTCGTTGGGGCCCACCAAATTAAAGCTACAAGAAAAAAGGGAGACAAAAAAAGGAAAAAGAGACAAAAAAGGAAAGTGAGAGAGTGGATGATTGTGTCTAGGATTGTATTACCTTCTTTCCAAAGTGTGTTTAACCATCACGTAGTTGTGGTGCCTTTTCAATTTGTGCTGTATTTCTTGATAAAGGAAACGTAGCTTCATGAGTAGGATCAGACTAGCCACACTTAGAAACATATTAGCAAAGAGCTATAGGAAGAATAAAAAAAATACATAAAAATTGGGTATTTTGTCGATTGGAAAATTCACACATTTTTAGATTTTTAAGCTGATTCCGACCAAATGAAACTTTTTAAGTTGCTAAAAAATTGGCCAAGGATCATGGGCTATAGTACAGGATTTTTGTCAAAAATAGATAGAAGAGAAATCTCAATTTTTATTACATTTTCTAATACACATTGAAGTCCTTATGCTATTTAAAAAATTTGAGCTGATTCCGACTTAAATTCTTAGAATTATAGGCATTTTTATAAATATGCCAAAATCTAAAAAACACCCTGTACTATAGCCCATGGTTTTTTCAGAAAAATGGCTCCAAAATCACCCCCCATTTTTATTACATTTTTTGATACATATTTTTGTACTTATGCTATGTAGAAAGTTTGAGCCGATTCCGACTTAAATTTTTCGAGTTATGGCCATTTTTAAAAATATGCAAAAATCTGAAAAATACCCTGTACTATAGCCCATGGTTTTTTTGTAAAAAATGGCTCCAAAATCACCCCCCATTTTTATTACATTTTCTGATACATACTGATGTACTTATGCTATGTAGAAAGTTTGAGCTGATTCTGACTTAAATTTTTCGAGTTATGGCCATTTAAAAAAATAATCATGCCAAGTCTGAAAAAAACCCTACCGTAAATCAGTACAGGGTATTTTGTAAAAATGGCTAAAAATCAATTTTTTATCATTTTTTCTAATGCATGTATGCATGTTCTTATGGTATGTAGAAAGTTTGAGTTGATTCCAAATTCTAAAGTTGCTTCAAATTTGGTATGGCCAATAACTAACACTGCACCAGGAAGCACTATACATGCAAAATGTTCATACTAACCAGCATGTGTAGATGATGAAAAAACTGGACAGAAAGAGAACTGATTTCCAACACAAACTCTGCATAATAAGTATAGACATTCCTGTTCTCCCACAATCCTTCATGATGCATGTCCCAAAGGTGAATGATTTGCCTGTTAAAAGAAATTGAAAAGCATGTAAAAGAAATTTACAAAAGGAATGGATGCATAAGGAGTAGATTTTGATGGGAGACATAGTGGCTTACCTAATGAGTGTTAGTAGAGTCAACGTGAACAAGACATATATCTACAAACAGGCAAATAAAGCAATAGTTAAATATGATACAGCAAAGTTATTAGTTAAGCTCAGAAAAAGACAAAAATTAGCAGTGTATTAACGTAATGCAGTTTCAATATTGTTATACTTCAGAGAATACGAAAGCAAAGTAATTAAAGCCAAACTGCCAGCCAATGATGGCACAGACCATGAAGAGACCAGCACATGAGACTAATATACAAGAAAGGAACATTATCATCTTAGCATGGGACGAAGATGGAGTAGAAGGAGAAAATGATAACTACAAAAAAGAACAAAAAAACAATCATTTATAAAAAGCAAAGCGGTAGGGCAACGAGACTAGTAATTGGCATCCATTCATTTACTCATACGATTGATTTGCTCAATTATATTATAGTAGTGAAATGCTTGGAATTATTAGCTCACGTAAAGAAAGCGGTCCTTGCAAAGTTGAGAGGTTAATAAAAAGCAGCCGATCAGAGCAAACCAGGAGCACCAAACTAGCATCTCACGTATCTCTTGAATGTTGAGGACTCCAAAAATGAATATGAACTTGTAAAATACGAAATTCCAAAATTTGTCCTGCAAATGCTACACAAGAAAAAGAATAGAATCATTGAGATTACACACCATTGTGTACATGCATAGACAAATGCGTGGAAATCTCTTTTTATTATTGCTAAAATATTATATACATGTACGTGTACATGTACACATAAATGCATGTACATGTACAAATAAACTACTTACTCTCTTCTCTGTGCTACGAAGAGTTCCAAAAACTGATTTATGTAGAAAACTCATTAACTGGAAGAACAGGCAACATACAAAATTAACAACAGCCTACACAAAACAATTAATAATCAATCAATAAAAGATGACTCTAAACTCCCATTAACTCACCGTAGCACACCACGCATCATCCCACAAGGCATTTACAAAGTTGCTGTCTGATGCTGTGAGGACATACGCCACTGCATAAAAGAGTCCTAGCCCACTAAACACTGTGTACATCTGAAGACTGGGTAGTGGTAGGGTGTCCATTGTTAATTGAATAACAAACCACACCCACAATAGTTATAAATAATTAATGTTAAAATTAATCACACACACACGCACACGCACACACACACACACACACACACGCACACACACACACACACACGCGCACACACAGAGTCATTGTTGTTAAAAAGTTACTACATTACACATCATATTGCTGTTGAAAGATATTTAGATTTGGATCTAATTGAGGCTTTTGATACTATTGGTATATATTTTGACCCTTCTCCTCTTTTTTTGCAGGAACTTTTGATTTTTTTCAAGATGTAGAATGCAATCCAGACCATTGGGATGTAAACAAGAATGTACTGGATAATAAAAGCAGTGAGTGAGAGATCCTCCATAGCCATTGAAAGAGCATACTGGTATATTGAGATGCTGTTGATTATTATGATCAGCAAAAATATGAAACCATCAATACTGTTGTGCTTGTCTAACTTGTATGGTCGTAAAAGCAAGAAAACTGCTGCCATGAGTACAGCTAGTAATTGCTGTATAATTGCCTGCATCAAAAAGTTAGGAGACAAAACAAATGCAACAGAAAGAGCTACTCTTAAAAGGAAATAGAGTCCTGGAACCCAACGTTTGTCATAAATCCATTTATTATAAAGCCATTTAACCACAGCAGTTTTATTTGGTCCAATACTTTCTCTGTCAGGTGATTTGAAATCTTGCTGAAATGAAGCAAGAAGAACATTAAAAAATGGCTGTCCTTTTTCTACATCTGGATTATGTCGATGGAAAAGAAGCAATGCAGGTACTGGCAATAGAAAACCAACAAGAATGATCAAAGCAATTATCATATATGTGATGTGATGGCCTTGTCCATATTTAGTAGACCCATCAAAATAAGGGACCGTAGTTACAGCATGACCACTATTATCTCTTAAATATGTTGGATTGAGAATGTATAAGGTGTTCAATGTACAGCGTGTATAAGCAAGAATAATGCATGAGGAGAGAATGTTCCTTAAAGCTTCCTTTTGTTCCACTTTTGACTTCCAAAACTCATAAAACCTAATACAAGCATTAACTTTCAAGCGACACTTGAAGTTTATCCTGTTATCAAGAAGGAAATATACATAAATTATTCCAACAAAAATCAATGGAAGAACTGCAACAGCATACTCCCAAACAAATATTGTGTTTATAGATAAATTTGGTGCCAAGCAATATTTGATAGGCTCAATAAAGTCCAAGTTCCATATACTGTAAAGCACACTGTACGCTGTCAGGAGTATCTTGGTGTTTGTATCTGATTTTGTTATACTATTAATAGGGATGTCTCCATTTCCACTGATATCCAGTGAAGTAGTAATAGTCTGTGCAAAGAATATAGCACCATTTAGATTACCTGAGGCAAGATGGAAATTAGTCAACAGTAGAATTAAAAATAATAAGACAACAGGAAGGAGTTGTGTCAGTATTACATATATCCAAGTATAACGATAAGTTTTAGCACTACAGTCAAGGCATTCAAAATTAAGAATATTAAGAGCAAATGAAGCATTTTGACATTTTGTACAAAGAACACCTTGCTTATCGCCACCACAAAGTACATCATTTACTTGTTCAAATGATGACGGCAACGTAATAAATCCATTAATAGAATTGGTTATACGAGCAGCACAAAACCGACAGCGACCAACAACTACAGAATCAGTATAATTAGAATATCCAATCCAATGCCTTGTTCTAATCAGTGCTGTAAAATTATTTAGACAATGAATGATGCCTCCACCAAAACTACTTTGACTGCATTCACAAAGACCAGAAAATGGACTTAAGAAAAATCCTGGAGGACATGGCAGGGCTATGACTGGTACTCGTATTTCTAATACACGAGGAAATGTTGTTCGTAGCTCAACAGTATCAGTTAGATTGCTGCTGGCATTTGAAAAAGATGATCCTGATAATACTTGTAGCTTAATGTGGTCATCTGATACATACTGAAAATAGTCGGCAACTTTAGTTTGTGATGTATTCTGTGCTATGACAAAGTATGAGTTTACAATGTTGTTGTTATCATCAGTAGCATTGAGATTCATCAGTGTGACATTACCAGGAGGTGTGGCTACTTTGTCGTAAGATGATTTAAATTTAATCAAGGCTGGCAGTGTCTTCACTTCTTGTTTGCACTCAGTGTTAGGCCCAAAATTCCATTGAGGGTTACAAAAAAGCAAAGAATTTTTATGATACTTACAAAAGTTAATATCCGTTGAAAATATGGTGTCATTTATTTTATTGCTGTTTTCTCTGAAAATAATTGTCACATTCCATTTATTAGGTGAAACCATCTTATTCCTGTATCGAACAAAGCAATCAAAAAACATAGAGTCTTTATATTGTCTAGTAATAAAGGCATAAATTGCACTGCCATAACCAGTAGCATTATTACCAGTAAAATTAAGCGTAACATTTCGTGCTAAAATGAGTACAGAGTCACCAATCAATGATAAGGCTCCACCATCATTACCTGAATTGGAAACAAATACACCAATAGAATCTTTTTCAAAGTTCACCTTGCCATTAATTGCGTATACTGCTGTCCCAACATTATTAGTGAAGTTAATTTGTTTAAAATGAACAGAAACAGACTCAATATAAAAAGTGCCTCCTGTAGAGTGAATACTTTTTCCAAGCAATTCTGTTTTAAGCTTCGTGTTGTTGTAAAATGTACATGAGGTAAAGTGTGGTTGAGGAATAACTAGCGTATTAAATAAGGCAAGAACCCATGATGACATGGTAATAGCACTACCAGTATTGGCAATATTAGAAATCCACCGAGACTCAAAAAATATAAACTGATTGCTACCGTGGTCTGCAATGAGTGACAAACCTCCTCCAAAAGTGGCATTATTATAAATGAAATGAGATTTGACTATAGTTATGTTATTCCTTTGAGGAATTGCATCATCTTTGTATGAGACTTGCAGCCTGACTCCACCACCTCCTTGAATAGCATTGTTTTGGAAAAAAGTTGTATTGCTAACATCAATCAAATTGTTTGTAGCATTGCTAGTTATACTGACGAACATGCCTCCACCATAAATGCCTCTATTGTAATTAAACTGGCAGTCACGTATTATGAAACTATTATTTTCTGCATCATTTTCGATGCTAATCATAAGTCCTCCACCAATATCGTAATGACTTTCATTAGAAAATAAAAATATATGCTTGGTAATGTCGCTATTCCCTTTAGTAAATTCGAAGACGGTGCCTTCTATGATAGTAGTAGACCCTGTTATAGATTGCAGAATGAATACCATACCAAAAGTATTGCCTGAAAAATTTGAGGAGGCAATATTGTTGATACCTAAAGCACCATCGAAGAATACAGACAAGCCCACACTATTGAATATATTAACCGATATCAGAGATACGTCAAAACACTGAAAAAATTGTAAAGTAGCATTCAGTGGCTCATTTGCTGTTGGGGGTTCAGATAATTTTGCACCACACTCTTGAAAAGATATGTTTATTAGTGAAACATTATTGCAAGCTTGAAACAATAACCCTCCTTGTTCATGGCAATCAAAAACTACCTCGCCCATCCTTCCTTCAATCATCACGTCCGATACACGAATAAATGCAATCACTGGCAAGTTGTAAGTCCCAGGATAAATTACGAACCTGGTATTGTTAGAGAGGCGATATTTATCAAAAGCCATTGACAAATTAGTAAAAACCGAATCACATTCTGAATCATGACCACCTTCATGCAGATCCACACATATGACATACTCTTCTTCGGCTGCCAATGAGGAAGTGATAAATAATACCAGGATTAAAATCCTAATACAGAAAGCCATCACCTGAATAAAAAATTAACATAAATAAGCCAGCTATCATCTGATAAAAATATAAGATCTAGTTTCAGTTTCAACACATGCCAAATTCCACTTGTTATATAAATCAGAAAATTATATCTAAACTAATTCAATGGCACTTAGATCTAATGCTGTAAATAATTACAAGTACAACAGGAGCTTTGGCAATCATAAATTTACAGATCTATGCCTAGTCTCGCCACGACCCTTCGCTACCTGCGAGACTAATCTATGCCTCAAACCATAGATACGCTCAAACTAGATTTATAGTCAAGTCTGAATGGGTGGATCTGGATCACTAAAATCTAGCTGGTCTAGAGTGTACATTAAAAATAATCAAGCTCTAAAATATCAATGATTACTTACAAGTTAAAGGTTTGAAATTTGAAACTGTGATGAAGATATGGTTATGAAAGGGCCGCAATGAATAAAAAAGTAAAAAATTCCTTAAAAGGTGTGTTTAACACGCCTATTTTCAGAAATTCATAGCTATTAGCCAAGCATAGCTAAGCACCTCGGATCAGATCAGTATGATTAGCATGTCTTTTCGCTACCTCGTTAGTTCTTTCTCTCTCTTACTTTGCTTTGGGTTTATCGCATCTGATGAGTTCAATTGTCCTCCCCTCCCTCCCCTGGCTCGTCCAGCTCAGTCAGTCCACGAGCTCAGGCCTCAAGACATTAAAGTGGTCATGACACTGGGAGACAGTGTAACTGCTGGTATATAATGTATTGTAATGGTATTTATTATCCAATTGATTGATTACAGCATTTGCAGCAATGGGACGACAAGATGGCATTAAAGATTTATATGAATTTAGGGTGAGTTTAGTAATGCAATTCCTAAGAATTGAACTGTGCTGTGTTTAAGCTGAAGCTGATTACTTAACTATCGTTTACACCTTTGCTAAGGGTAGCCCCACCCAATGGCAAAAAGAAATATTATTGTTATTGTTATTCCTGTTTTTGTTAGGGTATTTCATGGTTCATTGGTGGAGATCCTAATGCTCAGACAATTTTCTCATTTCTCCGTCATTATACTCCCAATATAATAGGTGGCAGTCTGGGATCGCATTTTGTCGAGGTATGGACTATAATTATTCAAAAAGGTTGTAATGAGTGTATTTAGTTGTGCTATGGTCCAATTTGCCCTCCTGATCAGTACAGACCCAAGCAAGATGTCTTTAATGCTGCCCAGAGTGGAGCCATGGTCCCTAACTTAAAGAAACATGAGTTTACATATCTTTATGAGCAACTGACATTAGTAAATATTGTTTTTGTAATCATTTTTGTGACGCTTGCCTCATATAGAATCCATCTGTGAATATGAGAGATGATTGGAAGCTTCTATCAATACTGATTGGTTTTAATGATCTTTGCATAGGGTGAGCTAGTGTACTGGCAATGCCAGTGTGTTTGTTTATTGTCACATGATAGTCAGACTACTTTGATGTTTATTATTACTTGTTGCAATTTTGCGTGGATAGCATGTTTATAGAAGCAAGTTTATGATTGTATTACATTGCAGGTGTTCCGGTGATGTCCCTTATATCACAGCTGACGATTTCGAGACTAATCTGCGTTCTGTCATTGAAGAAGTCCGCTCAAAGATCCCAAAAGTTTTTGTGAATTTGGTGGAGATATTCAATATGTCAATGGTGAGGCATTGATTGTTGATTTAAATATTATATTATTATTGAAACTTCTTAAAGATATATGAAAAGTCAAAGACAATGCCTCATTGTGAGGATATTCATCGACTCCTTCCCATAGAGTGTTTGTGCGTCTTTTTAGAAGGAAAAATTGGCGATGATACAAGGTTGAGGATTTCTATAAGTATATTTGACTGATTTATTGTGTTTTGTAATAGGAGAGACATTGATAATTATGCTGCTAAATATAATGAAAGATTGAGGAAGGTTTGTTTAATACAAGGGGGAAGTGCATTTTTTTAATATAAAGGTTTTACATTAAACACTTAATGTTTTAAATTGGGCCTTGTTGATAGTACATTATATACCATAATGAATTATTTCATTGCTACAATTGTAAAGCAAGCATAAACTTCTGGTTTACTAAGCAATACACTGACTGGTTGCTTTAGTAAGGTTGAAAGATGATAAACAATCATTTATGTCTTTTATGTTGTTATCATAACAATATAATGTCTTGTTCCAAATAGTTAGCTAAAGAATACAGTGAAAAGAATTACCAAGATTTTGCCGTTGTTGTTCAGCCTGGCATTCGAGATGGTACTGCTAAAAACACTCCTATTGACTTTATGTCTGATGTAAGCATCTTGTAATGACTTTAAACACTTTTACGATATGTTTTAAGGTTGATTGTTTTCATCCATCTCTCGTGGCCCACCAGGCTTTTGCTAAAGTCATCTGGAATAACCTACTTACTCCAGCTGCTCAAAAAACATCTAATTTTGATTTTAAGGCCCCCTTCGTGTGCCCCACTAATGCCACACTTATTTATACAAACTGATTTTTAGTTTCAGATTCAATGTTTATGTTAAGCTGTTTTGCTGGTTTTTATGCGTATGTTTCTATATACATGCATATTATATATTAAGAGTTTTGACCGTAAAAGTCAAAACTGAATGAGAGGAATATGAAGCTGCTAGCTACTTTAGCTCTCTGCCTTTGCTTTAGTATTGGACCTGTTCTTTGTGGCAATGAGTTTAATTGTTCTCCACTCCCTCCCCTGGCTCATCCAGCTCAGTCAGTTCAAGAGCTGAGGCCTCAAGACATTAAAGTGGTCATGGCTTTTGGTGACAGCATTACAGCAGGTATATGTAGCAAGTGACATTTAATAATTCTATTCTGTGGTCTAGGTTTTGCAGCAATGGGCTTTAACATAAATTTATATAAAGACCTGCTTGAATACAGAGTAACTTATTTGTGTATTTGAGGAATCCATCTTGTAGTTTTACTATACACATTTACTTTTAGGGTATTTCATTTTCAATAGGCGGTGACCCAAATTCCACTACAATACCATCTTTCTTAAAACACTATAATCCAGACCTTATTGGGGCTAGCTTAGGATCTCATGTCGGTGAAGTACGTATGTTCAGACATCAAATCAGTATTATATGCTCTTATTATTATTTAGTTTTGCTCTGGAAGGACATGTTTCCCCAAGTATTATGTACCAAAACAAGATGTTTTTAATGCTGCTCAAACCGGAGCCCCAGCAGTTGTCCTCAAAGGGGTCCAACTTCCATATCTGCTCGATCAACTCAGAAATGTAAGATTCATATCAGGTTTATCATAATCATGTGCTAATTATTATCAATTAATAGAATCCTTCTGTTGATATGAAGCAGGACTGGAAGCTGCTGACAATTCTAATAGGTTACAATGACTTGTGTGATAAGTATGTATTAGACTATATAGCAATGCCTTTTAATGCTCTCACTGTAGATGTTCTGGAATAAATATAACCATTGAGCAACTTGAGTCGGATTTACGTGGAATTATGGAAGAGATACGTTCAGATATTCCACGAGTGTTCATTAACTTGGTGGAGCTATTCAATATATCACTGGTATGTAGCATGACTGTCTGCATGAATGCCGCTAAAGCAAACATTATTTGTATACACTCCAAAAGGTATATCAGAAAAACAAACACAAAGACTATTGCCTGAATATTCATAAATTATTTCATATGGACTGTCAGTGTTTGTGGACAGGGACTGATGAGGATCGGCAAATGATGGATGACTATGCTATGAAATTCAATGATGTGATGAGAAAGGTAAAATCATCATCAATTGTAATATTTAAAAAAAATCCAGGCTTGATTGGAATCAGCTTAAACTTGATACACAGCATAAGAATATGTTTATGCATCAGAAAAAATGAGAAAAATGCAAAATTTCCTCCTAGTCCTGTTGACAAAATTTGGCTTGAGACCAAAGGCTATAACCCTTTGGTCATTGGCCAAATTTTTGAGCAACTTTAGTATTATGTTGCAATATATCTACTGCAGATTGCTAAAGAATATCATACCAAGAATTACACAGACTTTGCTGTTGTAAGTCAACCTGCTCTTTCAAATACTGAATTAGACCATATCCCTGATGACTTCTTTTCAAATGTAAGCATAATAATAACTTTTTATTTCATTTGATTATTTCACAAATTTAGTTGGACTGTTTTCATCCTTCTTTAAAAGCCCACCAAGCATTTGCAAAAGCTTTATGGAACAATATGTTAACTCCATCAATGAATAAATCGACTGGTTTTGATCCCAATGCTCCTTTTGTTTGCCCTACTAAAGAAACACTGCTTTATACATATTAATGTACACAACTGTAACTGTTGCCTTATTTTAGATCCTTATTGTCTTGCTTTGAATAAAAATTTTGATATCGTTAGTATTTATAATCACACAAAAATAATATAGCATAGTTACTTTTAACAGAATATATGTACATTTAGTCATCGCTTCGTTGATGAACAATCGTTTCCAACAAATCTTTCAATTCCTCATGCTGCTGCTGATGAAGCTTCTTTGCTTGAGCTATCTCTTGTTGAAGGCAGTTGATATACAGCTGCTGTCGCTCTAAAATCTTTTCTAAATTTGGTGCTTCCCCTTCATCCGAGGACTTCAAGGTACGCCAGAAATATCGCCAGATTTTTCTAATCACAGAAACCGGCTTGTTTGGGGAAATGTTATGAAATCTCTTGTCATAGCGTCGTATGACAAATTTAGGAAGCCATGGCTCTATCCTGGTAAATATTCTGACTTCAGTTGAGCGCTGCTTCAGTAGTGCATTCCTTCTAATAGTTTCAATATCTCCAACTGCTAGACCAATGAGAAGGTTCATTACAGCAACAGCAAGTATAGCAGCAGAAAGAAGGACAAAAATGTATGTTAGGCCAGAATGGGCAAGGGAGTCATTATCAGATCTTCTCACGTATACTTCGTAATTGATTTCACCGAGAAGATACGAGAAAGTTGTGAAAAATGAGTCCCCAATGCTTCCAAAAGGAGGAATGTCTCCAACAAGGATAAATAGAGCAAAGGCAAAAGCAATGATGAAGAGAGAAGCCACAAGTAATGCTTTGAAAAGAGATGACAAGACCTCCAGAAACATAGTGACATACACTCCAAACAAATCAAACGGTTTTAGGAACAAGCCAATAGAAAACCAACCTGAAAATATGGCGATGGCTCCAGCCTGCCAGAAAACAAAAGCAAAGCCAAATGTATGAAACTTCCATGGTATAAGGAAGGCGTATGTCGAACCTATTGTTAGCCCTTCCATCCATATTAATTCATGCTTGAGGATGTTCACAGCTCTAAGCCTCAAAGAGAAGACATTTCCCAACCATATCATGGTATCAATGAAGCAAATGGCTAGAGTAATAAAACGAATAACTGTTGAAGATGTTGTAATCTCAGTAAGCAGAGTTGCATTAGAAGCAGATGAGATGACTTCCAATGTCACATCTGTGATATTCAATCGAGGTGGGGGAGTAAGTATAACAAAACTGGAGAGCAGTAAAACTTGTAAAACAAAGAAAAACATGTGCGTACCATAAATGATACGACCGTATCCTCTCCACTTTATTTTTAGGTATTGACGTACAACAGGATGAGTGAGTAGGGACACACGATTGAATGCAAGCATCCTCTTCAACACCTCCATGCTAGAATAACTTCTAGTGGCAAAAGCAACTGCTAGA
This sequence comes from Amphimedon queenslandica, assembly GCF_000090795.2. Taxonomy (NCBI): domain Eukaryota; kingdom Metazoa; phylum Porifera; class Demospongiae; order Haplosclerida; family Niphatidae; genus Amphimedon; species Amphimedon queenslandica. Next base: position 275,272 of record NW_003546286.1, on the reverse strand, counting down.
TTTTCACTATGCTTACTCTTGTATTTGATATTGAGGGACTGCATCATGTCCCCATCATTCTCTTCAAACAGAGGAACTTTCTCTTCATTCTTTTCAATATCGTCATTACGTCCTGGCTCGACATTATTGTTGTCTAGTCGAAGGTACTTGAAATCAAAGCGCTCGAAATACTCAATGTGCTCTTTCGGTTGAAGGCCTTTCTGATGACAACGATCCAGGACTTCTTCTGCTATCTCTGGCATCGTTTGTATGAGCTGAATAAAGTAATGGGGCCTGCTTTCACATACAGGGAAATCGAGGCATTCATGCCAACGGTCATGTTTGATTACTGTACGTGCAGCAATTACGTTCCCTGACTTTATAATCTCATCTAGAAAAGTGTTGTTGTTACTTTTTCTTGTGATTGGTATATCGAGATCAAGACAGAGCTTCAGCACTTTAGGAGAACCACTTGCTACAGCTAGATGCAGTGCAGACTCACCTTTATCAGACAGCATGTTCTTTTGGAAAGGATGGGCCTCAAATAAAACTTTTGCACACTCATAGTGCCCCTTGTAAATGGCACCGTGGAATGGTGTGTATCCATAGTAGCACTTGTGTAGCATGGCACCAGCACTCAATAGGATCTCAATACATTGAAGGTGGCCTTGCATTGCTGCTTCATGGAGAGGTGTTGCACCAATAGATGAAACCTCGTTAAGCATATTACTAGCAAACGAACTGTTTAAGAGGATACGCAATGCTTTCCAGTTGCCACTTCGAGCTGCTAGATGAAGATAATTTAATCCAGAGTCATCCTTGACGTGTGGTATGTGAGGCTGCATAGCTGTAACTAGCATAGATACATAGTCACCAAGACTATCTGTCAAAGCGTAATGCAATGGGGTGCATTTCTTGTTATCTTGCTGACTGACAAGGTCTTTAGCGCATGGAGAATCATTTAAAAGGTAATGCAATATTGCCTTTCTCTTTCGAAGTACAGCTAAATGAACTATATTCCGACCGGCGTTATCACAAATGGATGAGATGCATTTATCAACTGCAAGTATTTCCTGAGTGGACTCTAAACTATTGTGCATTATTGCTGCATGTAGAGCTGTATTTCCGTCTCTACTAACAAGCTTTGGATTAGCTCCCTGCTGAACGAGATAATTAATCACTTGGCCGCCGTGAATTGATCTAGCAGCCCAGTGCAATGGAGTCTGGCCATCGGAGCAAGTTGAAAAAACAATGTCTCGGCCACAATGTTCAATCATTGCTTGAACAATATCTATTCGACCTTGATAACAGGCAAGGTGTATGGGAGGGATTTGATCTCCATTAACAACAGTGGGCGAGGCTCCATATTTAAGCAGGACTTTAACAATATTTAAGTGACCTGCATCTATAGCTGCATGCATTGGAGTGCTATTCTCCTCATCCAGAAACTGTAAGATTAATTCAACGGGATATCCGTGTCGAGAGCAATTTTGTATCATGAAATCAAGGACCTTAGACGAGCCACAGCGAGCAGCAAAATGAATGGGAGTGAGCTTGTCTTCATCAGCAGCACACAAACGAAATGAATTCTTGTCCTTGAATGCTTGAACAGCTAGAGAACAGTTATTGAATGCATCGACAATGTCAACGTAATCAAATTCTGCTGCTATGTGTAGTGGTGTACGTTTTCTGTAGCCTGGCACAACAATATCAATGTTAGTGTGCTCAAGAAATGCTTCAACTAGGTGCTTGTTTGCACTACGTACTGCAATGTGAAGAGGTGCATCTTGATTGACATTACAAATAGTGTCATCAGCATTGTTATTAATGAGAATGTGAACAGACTCTATGCACTGATTGATGACTGCTACATGCAATGCCGTGTTGCCTTCTTTATCCACTGCATTCAATGGGACTCCACTTTCAATGAGGTAGAGCATTGTATCTATCTGATTGCCACTTGTAGCAGAATGCAGTAGCGTTTCACCTTTAGCACCTCTGGTTTTTAATGAGAGACCAAATGTATCAATCCTAGTACGTAGGATGCTCAGCTCGCCCTCAAAAGCAAGCTCGTGTGGTGATTTGTTGTCATACTCGCTAGCGAGATGAATGAGCTCTTCACTGAACTCTTTGCTGCTTTGACGAGACCGCTTCTTACGGACACCCTTTGCTTGCTGCTGCCAGTTAGTAACAATACGTGCAGTGGAGGGAAAGTCCAAAGAAGTGCCTGAAGAGGGGACTGGAGCATCACTCTCTTCTTTGGCAGCCATTCTTGATCCTTGAAAATATGTGTAAAAGGTCCCAAAGAAAGTATATAGCTTGCAATCGCATCATTTGCAAGCTGTATATCACAACTGATAGCTCTGGAAAGGAAGGTGCCATCAAAGCTGCCATAATTAGCTAGTTAGATAATTAATTAAATTTAGACACGCCCATTCAGTTTTTTAATTTTAACCCGTTACACAGTCACGTGATTTGTGTTTGGACCGGAGAGAGGAAAAGGTACATTTTATTTCATGTTTTTTGTTACTTTTTAGTTACTTTTAGATGTCTTTTTGGGATATGAAGTTCAGAAACCTTGGGGGGTGGGTCATAAACTTCCTTAATCCAGTCACTCTTCCTTCAAGGACTGTCCAGGGATTCCACGCATACAAAGCCAAATATATATTACCCAGGAATGCTGGAATAAGGCCATTCTTTCATGTTGTGGGTGTGGCAATGTTGTTGAACTATATGATCGAGTTTAGGCACCTACGGAAACACGAGATGTTTCGCAAGTATCATTAGACCTAGTGTATGGAAAACTGACTAGAACTAGACTATAATAATGATAGTTTTGATCATTGTGTGATGATCAATATTAATATTATTAATAAAGATATTATACAGTATTGTAGCTGTATCAATTACTAAGGTGTATAGATTCTAATTGCCATAATGTAATAATAATAATATGCACTTGTTGTATAGTTTGTTGCTCAAAAAATTGTCATAAATATAATTATTTATAACTTAGTTTTTTCTTCTGAAAAGTAGAGAGCGAAAAGAAGGTAGACTTGTCAACATTTTATTGAGAATTGATAGCTTGCATGATTGTAGTCTAGATGTTGTTTGTTTTTCTTTTGTCAAGGAGAATTCATTATGACTTCACTGCATGTGATGCAAGGCCACTGTGTTTACACCATTAACATTAGACCTAAATTATTCATGGACTGTTGGTCTGCGTTGCTCTTTGACATGATGACTCTTTGAAGTATCAGGGCGTGGCTCAGCTCTGACCTGCACTGCGAGACAGCTCATTCTGAAAGATGAAAGTCTTGTCTTTCTTGCTCCTATGCTTTATTGCAAGCACACAGTGTCAAGGTAAGTCCATGGTTCCTTTCAATGGCTGCATTTCTTTTTGTACATTCTCCAGTTGAAATTGATGGTCCTAGCGTTGTAAATGCACATGTGTTCGAGAATAGTAATGCAGGCAAGTTTGAAATTTAAGCACGCAGGTCAGATTACAGTTGCACATGTTTATATGCAGGGACACAAGTAGTGGACTTCCACGTAGCAGGAGAGTCTAGTGTAACGTGGTCCCTAAACAGCACAAGCAACTTTACTATCAACAGCCAGGGTGTGGTCAGTGTAGGTGATGTCCTGGATAGAGAAGTGAGTGAAACACTTTTAAAAAATTTATTTTAGTTTATTTGCATTTTTATTTTTAGGCAACACTAGCACCCCATGTCATCACTCTTACAGTGACTGCAGCTGCTAATGCTTCAAATGTAAGTTCAATCCAAGGTGTTTATGATTATGATACGTTGGTTGGGTCATGGTTGGGTTAATTACTGTTGTTCCAAACATTATTATTTTTAACTTTCAATAGGATTCAGTTGTACTGGTCATCACGATTCTAGACAGGAACGATAATGCTCCAATCTTTGAAAACCCAACGTCTAATGGGACTCACGATCTTATCACGTTACTTGAGGTACGTGAGAGCATTAACTATCAGTAAAATAGTTTAAACATGTTAACAGTCGGAGCCTGTTGGTGGGATTGTGTACACTATACTGGCATCTGATCCTGACTTTAGCTCTGCCGGAAACTTTCATTTTGTTCTCACAAATCCAGTTAGCTATGCATGCAGTCAAGTTCATTATTTAATTTATAAAAATATTTAATTATTTTAGGATGGATATTTTCTTGTTGGCTATTTGACTGGTGACATTGAGCTTCACAAGAAATTGGACTATGAAACACAAACCACTCACACTTTGAATATACAAATTCAAGTAAGAATTCAACCGGATCTTATCTAATTCTTTTGTTTATGTATTTTAGGATGAAGGACAGCCATCCCTTAGTACTGCAATCACAATAACAGTCAATGTCACCAATGATGAGGAATCAGCTTGTGTCTTTGGCCAGAAATTCTATTATTCTACTATTCCTGAGGGCCATTACTCTTCAATGGTAAATAATATGCACAATATTACATAAATATATACATTATTTTCTATATAGACTCCTTCTACCATTACAACAGTATCAGCTACTGCTAGCACTGGAACTGTTAGATATTCTCTCACTACCAATCGTATGCACATAATGTCATTTTACTTATTATGATTGGGCATATATTATTGTTTTAGCTTCTAGTTTGTTCAGTATTGGCACTACTAATGGAATCGTTACACTTGCTGGGTCTATAGACAGAGAAACTATCTCAAGATACATTGTATCAATATCTGTAAGCTTAGGATAATAGCTAGAGCCTGAACTTAAGATATATTTATAAATAGGGTCAAGAGTATTTATCTAGTGGTGTTATGGCTGACTCTCCTCCTTGCTATGCAACAATTGTCCTGACAGTATCTGATATCAATGATAATTCTCCTACATTCTTTTCTGGTACTTATTCTGGTACAGTTAACGAGAATATTGAGCTAGGACACATTGTCATTGCTACCATTAGTGCCTTTGATCTTGATCTGGTAAGACTAAAAATGGTTTCTCTAGTCTTAATAATGTTGCTTTAATACTATAGGGCACTAATGCTGCTTTTATGTACAAGATACGTGATAGAGCCATAGGAGCTGATAATAAGTTTCAGATCCATCCAACCACTGGTGTCATTAATGTAACAGGAGAGTTAGACTATGAATCACTCTCTGATCCAAACTACCAATTTACGGTAAGATATTAACTACCTTTTTGAATCCTAAACCTCTTCTCCTTCTCACTCTCTCTCTCTCTCGTATCAAGATTGAAGCATTCGAGCCAGCTAGTGTGTCTAACCCAAAAAGTGGGACTGCTACAGTAACTGTACACGTTAACGATGTCAATGATCATACTCCATACTTTCATGCCTCAAATTATTCATTTACACTTTATGAGGAACAACCACTGACCTCATTCACTCCATTATTAACAGTAAGACCCTGCTAAAGTAATATTAAGAGCCAATGTACATGTCATTATTAATAGGCTAGTGATGATGATGCTACTAGTTTGTATAACACACTCTCATTTTCACTCAATGGATATGGGGCTGTACAGCCTAACCTACAGTCAGTCATTAATTAGACTATCCCTGTCTTTATTATTACCATTATTAGTTTCACCCTCAACTCAGCACCAGGATCAAATAATGCACAGCTATCAACTCTCACAATGCTGGATAGAGAGTCAGTCAGCTCTTACCACATGATTGCTACTGTGAGTGACAATGGAGCATCCCCACTAACTGACACTGCTGATATATTTGTTACTGTCATGGACATTAATGATCATCCTCCTGTCTTTGATCTCCCTGGATACAGTGTTGAGATAGCAGAGGAGAATACATACAGCTCATGCTTAACAGTCCACGTAAGCTAGCTAGCATCTGTATTAATTAATGTAGGCTTTCTCTCGATGCATCATAGGCTGAAGATACGATTGATGAAGATGGTCCCAATACTCAAGTATCTTATAGTTTTATAGTACACAGTGCCAGTCCTAATACAAGTATTGCTGGCCTTCAGACTAAGTTTATACTAGACAGTGGCAATGGTCAAATGTCATGTCTTGCTATAAATCATGAGTATGGATATCATAATATCATCCTCCAAGTGACTGCCTCTGATGCTGGAACTAATCCAGGGCCACTCAACTCAACTGTATTTGTCAATGTGACGATTGAAGTGAGTAGCTAACAAGCTTAACAATTGCATTTGTGTCAGATAGAATTGCTTCAAAAGAATTTAAATTTTATGATATGCTTAGAAATTTGAGCTGGTTTTGATCAAAATTGGATTTTATATAAATTTTCACAATGTTGCAGCAAATTTTAACAAAACTCCCTGTACATGGTCTTGAAAAAAAGAGGGTACTCAATTTTTATAATATAAGCTGATTTTGATCACAATTAGATTTATCAAAAATTTTAAAAGTTATTCAAAAATTAGACCAAGGTAGGATCATTGGCTAAACTTTGCCAAAAATGACTAGAAGACAATTTTTTATTTAATACTATTTTCTGATACATATACATGTTTTTATGTCATGTAGCAAGTTTGAGTTGATTCTGATTGAATTTAGATTTTTTATGAATTTTTAAAGTTACTCAAAAATCAGGT
>NW_003546286.1:247088-268215 GCF_000090795.2 Amphimedon queenslandica | reverse complement strand
CATCTTTTTTCTCACCTTTTTTGACACCTTTTTTCTCACCTTTTTTCACACCTTTTTTAACACCTTTTTTCTCACCTTTTTTAACACCTTTTTTCTTATCTTTTTTGACACCTTTTTTACATTTTTTTCACACCTTTTAACACCTTTTTTCTCACCTTTTTTCACACCTTTTTTCTCACTTTTTTTCACACCTTTTTTCTCACCTTTTTTAACACCTTTTTTAACACCTTTTTTGACACCTTTTTTCACACCTTTTTTAACACCTTTTAAAACACCTTTTTGACACCTTTTTTAACACCTTTTTCACATCTTTTTAACACTTTTTTTCTCACCTTTTTTTCACATCTTTTTTAACATCTTTTTTCTCACGTTTTTTAAACACTTTTTTTCTCATCTTTTTTGACACCTTTTTTGACACCTTTTTTACACCTTTTTTCACACCTTTTTTAACACCTTTTTTCTTACCTTTTTTCACACCTTTTTTCTCACCTTTTTTGACACTTTTTAACACTTTTTTTTCACCTTTTTTTCACACCTTTTTTACACCTTTTTCTCACTTTTTTACACCTTTTTTCACACCTTTTTGATACCTTTTTTTACTTTTTTGACACCTTTTTTGACACCTTTTTACACCTTTTTTCACACCTTTTTTTCACCTTTTTAAAACCTTTTTCCTCACTATTTTTTCATCTTTTTTCTCACTTTTTTCACACCTTTTTTCACATCTTTTTCAACTCCTTTTTCATACCTTTTTAAACACCTTTTCACACCTTTTTTGACACCTTTTTTGACACTTTTTTTGACACCTTTTTTCACACCTTTTTTTACTGTTTTGACAAACTTGGTATGATAAATAGAGTTCTGAACTGTTTATATGAACTTAATTTGATTAAGTATAGAGTTCTATAGCAACCTTGACCTGCCTAATCTATGATAAAGATTTGGCATTTGACTGTAAAGATAGTCTTTAATAATAAAAATAACCTTTCTCAAAGGATGAATAAGTTGAGGACTTGACCTTTCTCAAGGAAATAAAGAAGTCTGCACAAAGATGCACTTTATACTTCATTGTATCTCATAATAGAATACAGTATAGCTGGCTTATTTCATCTGGAATTAATTTTTTGCAGGCTCAAATCTACATGTACTAAAATTAATTCCACTAAATACAATGTATTGATGAAAATTTTGTAAACCACAAAAATAAATTAATTCTAATGAGAACCCTAAAACAAAAATTTGAGACCACAAAATAAATCAGCAGACTGTATTTGTTGTTATTTTGATGATGATTGTAATTTCCATAGGTTGAGACAAATAACCATCGTAGTACAGGGTCATTGGCCGAATTTTGCCAAAAATGGCTAGGAGAGAATTCTCTATTTTTATAATATTTTCTGCTGCATATACATGTTCTTATGTTGCGTAGCAAGTTTGAGCTGATTCCGATTGAATTCAGATTTTTTACGAATTTTTAAAGTTACTCAAAAATCGGGTAAAAGTCCCTGTACTATAGTACAGGGTCATTGGCCGAATTTTGCCAAAAATGGCTAGAAGAGAATTCTCTATTTTTATAATATTTTCTGCTGCATATACATGTTCTTATGTTGCGTAGCAAGTTTGAGCTGATTCCGATTAAATTTAGATTTTTTATGAATTTTTAAAGTTACTCAAAAATCGGGTAAAAGTCCCTGTACAGGGTCATTGGCCAAATTTTGCCAAAAATGACTAGGAGAGAATTCTCTATTTTTATAATATTTTCTGATACATATACATGTTTTTATGTCATGTAGCAAGTTTGAGCTGATTCCAATTGAATTCGGATTTTTTACGAATTTTTAAAGTTACTCAAAAATTGGGTGAAAGTCCCTATACTATATATAGTACAGCTTATTATTTTCATGAAATGAAAAATTACAAATACAATAAATCTTAGAAATGCCAGTTTTATGTAATAGAAATAAGATTGAACATTGCATTAAGATTCATTTAACACTTATTTAATTGACCTCAATCCTTTTTCTTACACAGGACATTAATGAACATCCTCCCGTGTTCACTCAAGCCACTTATAACTCAACAGTATATGAGAATCACACGATTGGTAGTGAGATTGGTATAACTGTCCTAGCCACAGAGAGTGGTGATACTGGACTCAATGATCCGCCTACTTATAGCATCATCAGTGGGAATGTGAATGGAGCATTCAGTCTTGATGAGAATACTGGAGTATTCACTTTAGCTCATTCACTGGATTGGGAGACATTAGCACCTAACCCTATTGCCATCAAAGTATGTGTGTTTGAGCTGAGAATTACATTAGTATCTTAATAATAAAATAATGTCTACTTTTTTTATTTCAAGCAATCGTCATGAGGTTAAAATGTTAACTCATTAAGAGGGCTGTGTTGCCTTTTTGAAAATGCCTTTTTGCAATAATTTATTTTATATGATAGCTAATTCCCAATGAGATCTGTCCCTTGTTGATTTGCTAATAATAATAATTATTGCACATTAGGTAAGAGCCATTGATAGGCACGACCAAGGAGATAGGGTTTTCAGTTCAACAGCAATGGTAATGGTAACAGTACTGGACGTCAATGACAATACACCATACATCACACAACCGCTAGGTCAGTGAATGAACCACTAAAATAAAAATCATTAATTAGCAGTAAGATTAATTGATTATTGTGATACACTCCTTTATTTATTTATCTATTTATTTATTTATTTTGTATAGGCCATCCTACTATAACTGTCTCTGAAGGAGGACCTCCACAAATTATAACAACAATACTAGCAACAGATCCTGATGGAGCTTCGGATGGATCGGTCACTTATGATATGGTCAATCCTGTAAGAATGACGCCTACTTTAACACTATAATTTATATTTTGTATATCATTAGTCTTATGGTAATTTCACTATTAATCCTGTTACTGGTACTGTGTTTATGCACACTCCACCTGACAGAGAGACTATCAGTTCCTTTTCAATTACTCTTATAGCAAGCGATCAACCTCCTGATCCTTCCACTGCCAGAACAAAGTAACGCATAATAATAGATAATAATAATAATGATTATTATTTTGCTATAGCTCCACATACATTAATATTGCTGTAACTGATATTAATGATCATCCACCTGTATTTGTTAATAATACAAACTTGTTTGTAACCATTCCTGAAGTAAGTGCATTAAAATTAAGAATGTTTGTGACTGTTGACATTAATCAATCAATCTTTAAAGGATACATCAGGAGCAGTGAGTCTATTAACAGTAACTGCAGTTGATAATTACGATATTGGAGTCAATGCTGAAATCGAGTACTTCATTGAAAGCAGTTAGCTATTGGATCAATAGCCATTAAAATTTCATGTTTTGTTGTTTTTAGTATCTCCTACATTCATCAGTCCTGGCGGTAATGCAAAGTTTCAGATTGATCAAACGACTGGTGTGCTACAGACCGGCTCGGTTGGTTTTGATTACGAGGACTCGACTGATAGATTATACACAGTAATCATTGTTGCCAGGGACAAAGGAACCAACCCAATGAGATTAACTGTAAGAGACTTACATATGTATATCCATTGCACGCTTTCCCTCTGTTATTATATCTTCATTGTTTCTGTTTCCAACTATTTTTTGAGCTACTTGTTTCTTTTCCTCTCTCTCTCTCTCTCTCTTCCTTTTCTCATTTTCTGTTCGGTTTAGGATACAGCCACAGTAACAGTTACTATAACAGATGTGAATGACAACCCTCCAGTATTATCTGCCTCTTTCTTTGACCACACCATCACTGAGAACTATGGAACCACACTCACACAATCTGACCAAGTCTTAATAACAGGAATAAACGTGTCTGATGTTGACACTGTATCCACCTCATTCCAATACAGTGTAGTTGATCCATTAAAGACACTTGGTCTATTCAACGTTGATCCTAATACTGTTAGTCATCATTATAGTTTTTTTTTTACTTTATTTTTTGTATTTTTAGGGTGACATATATGTACCATCGGGTACACACATAGATAGGGAGGACACTGATAATGTCATTGATGCATTTGGTAGAGCTGTCATTACATTTGAAATACAAGTCACTGATGGAACGTACAATGACGAAGCTGAAGTACGATTTACCAAAAATAATTTATTATTATTTACTAATAATAATAATTGATAGCTTTGATATTGGATTATTGTATAAGTATTGGAGCTTCAGTTGTGGGCCCTTCAGATTTTATAGTCTTCTATTTGGTGGTATAATTCTGAGAATATCAATTTAAACTCTAGACCACAAAAATAATTTAATTTTATGACATTGCAGTGGTAAAATGACACCACATTTGTATGTACTACATGTACATATGCACGACACGTATAAGTATTTTCCTATTACTGTAGGTGACCATATACATTACTGATATCAATGATAATGGCCCAATGTTCTCTACCTCATTGATCAGTACTGGTGTACCTGAGGGTGTACCTATTGGTACAGTAGTTGACATTATATCTGCCACTGATGCTGATTATGGTTCAAATGCTGTACTTACATACTCAAAGACCTCCGGTGATCCTGATGGTAATGGCATTATTTTGAAGCACATTAAAACTTTATTTATGAATGTTTCTTATACTCTAGGTCTTTTTAGTATCCCTGATGATACTATTGGTAAAATAGTGGTATCCGGTGATATTGATAAAGAGAACGGACCACCAAATAGTCTCTATGTGATCACATTCTATGTCACAGCCTATGACAGTGCTGGACACAATGACACTGTAAGCCAATACTATAATACATTAGTTTGTATCATCTTTATGTCAATTATTCCATACATTGTGTTATATATTATTGGCAGGATTAAACTATTGTTTTTTGTTGTTAGGTACCAGTCTCAGTAGAGATTACTGATGTTAATGATAACAGTCCTATATTCAATCCTACTTTTTATCAAGTGACAATATCAGAAGGATCGACTAACGATGAGCTGCTTGAGGTGGTCAATGCCACTGATGCTGACAGCGGTACGAATGGAGCCATCACTTACGCCATTGTTGGCGGTAATGTTAACAACGCTTTCTATATAAAGACTCCTTCGGTGAGTGAATTGCTGATTATTTTTATTTATTATTGATATTTTATAGTTGGGAGATGTGAGAGTCCTAGATGCTAGCGTCATCGATAGAGAAACTCTTTCATTTTATCGTTTAATAATAACAGCAACTGATGGAGCATTCCCGACATCATATCAGAGATCAGTGAGTTACTCTTTAACACTTAATTTATGAGTTTACTCTGATTCATCCTTTAGGCTGTTTCTGAATTTGTGATACACATCAGTGATATCAATGACAACACTCCACAATTCTTGCACACTGTACACAGAGGGACTATACCAGAGAATGCTGATAATAACACATTCATTGCTGTGGTAAGCCTTCTTAGATACATTATAGCAATCATTGTGATCACTGTGTATCATTATAATATAGAGTCCATCGGTATATGCCACTGATAGAGACATTGGCTCAAATGCTGCCATTACTTATGACATTGAAGCTGGCTATCCGTTTAGAATTGACCCAAACACAGGTTTTGTTTATACCTCTGAAGTCGGGGTCTTGGATCGTGAGACTATTTCCTCTTATAACCTGACGGTCCATGCAAGGGATGGAGGCGGTCGTGAGACGACCGGTCTATTACTGATTACTGTGACTGACATCAATGACAATCCACCAATCATTAATGAGGACCCATTAGCTCTAGCTGTCACTATACCAGAGAACTACACAGTAGGAGGAGACATTGCTCAGATAACTGCCAGCGATAAAGACGAGGGTGTCAACTCTCAGTTGGTTTTCAGTCTGACCGGCGGAGAGGGATACTTTCAAGTTGATCCAAACAATGGAAGCGTTACCCTCTCTCAGACCCTTATACACATTGAGAGACGATCCGATTTCATCGTAACAGTTAGAGTCAATGACGGGGGCAATCCATCATATTCGACTCATGTTTCATTCCACATCTCAGTCAGTGACGTCAATGATAATACACCAGTCTTCACTCATGCTCCTGCCTCATTCACTAAACAAGAGAACTCACCCTACCCTGTCATTCTTCCATTGACTCCTGGACTGTGGACTCCTAATGTAGTCACTGATGCTGATCTTGGCCTCAACGCTCAGTTTAATTTCTTCTTATCAGCCAACTCCAGTCCTGTCTTCTCTTTTGATAATTACACTGGCATACTGACTCTCATTAGTCCCTTAGACTATGAGTCTAAGACCCTGTATACTGCTCTTATATACGTGAGGGATAGAGGTAGCCCATCACTCCAGGCTCAGGATACACTGAGTATCAGACTGAGTGTCACCGATGCTAATGATCAACCTCCTGTCTTTGATAACAGAGCATATTCTACTAATGTGTCAGAGTTCACACAGTCCAATGTTCCATTGTTACTGGTCTCTGCCACTGATGCTGATACAGGTTAGCATATCATTGCAATGATACAGTATTTAAATACAATGTTGTGTACTAGTGTTTTAAGGCAGATAGATTTTGTGTACATTAGTATAAGAAGAATGACACTTAATTCTCTCATTTATTATTCCTTGATAGCCCCTTATGCTGTCATTACTTATCACTTGTTAAGCTCCAGTCCCGGTCTTGGTCATGATCTCTTCAAGATTGATTCCACGTCTGGTCTTATACTCACTAAATCCTACCTCTCAGAGACAAGCAAAGGTTGCTATGACCTGCTCATAGAGGCCAGGAATCCAGACGAGCCATTGCTTAATGATAATGCTACTGTGGATATATGTATCACTGATCAGAACCAAAGCCCACAGTTCAGTCAGTCCTTTTACAATTTCTCCATCAATGAAAACACACCTGCAGGTATAAATTATCAGTTTAGCACATTATGCATTTTCCCTATATGCACACTCCTTGTACATGTATTGTATACATTTATCTAATTGAGTTGATTTCGGGTGTTTGCGGTTACTGGTAAGTTGATGTGTACAGTTTGTGTGGGTATGATAACCTAATTATGCCAGTCTTTGTTGTAAGTTTATAATCATCTTTTGTAGCTGATCATGATGCTACCGTTGTTGTTATGTAACAGTCATGCAGGGTTTCCACAGGATTTTAGCATAGTGCTCAGCTTCTTGTCAGTCGATTTTTAGAAAGCTCAGAAATTTGACAAAACAACCTGAACTGGTGTTTTGTCAAATTTTGCCAAAAATAACTAGGCGAAAATTCTTCATTTTGATAATTTTTTCTGATGCATATACATGTCCTGATGTTGTGTAGCAAGTTTGAGCTGATTTCAATCAAAATTAATTTTTTTGCAAATTTTAAAAGTTGCTCCATACATGTACATGTAACTCACATAACACATGTTTTGTGGGAAACCCAGGTAAAAGTACATGTACATGTGCATGTATATAACAATACATTGACTAATATTATTGTTATTGTTATTATTATATTAGGTCACGTGTTAGGCGTTATTTCAGCCACAGATCCTGATGAAGGATCCAATTCCGTTGTCTCGTACACACTCATCACTGATCCCAATGATAATGGATTATTTGCTATCAATAGTAATACAGTACGTCACTGGCACATGCACACTGTCTGTTGTATCACATACTGACCACAATGTCATTTCTAGGGTGTCCTCTCTACATTATCGCCTTTGGATCGGGAAGATCAATCGCTTCATATTCTCACTGTGATCGCACAGGACATGGGTCAAAGTGGCTTCCAACACACAAATTACACTACAGTAATCCACTTATGGAATCCTCTTGCTCTTTCTTTTGTCTCATTTCACTATTTCACTCCCTCTCTCTCTCTCTTCCCTTCTATTTACACTAGCAGACATTTAGTGTTAATTATTATTAGCACAAGTGTTTAATTTATTATTATACAAATGTACCATAATATCTATGCATGTACACATTTAGTGAGTCATGTCTAACTTCTACTAGATACTGGTCAATGTTAACGATGTCAATGATAATGATCCTCAATTTCTACACAATACATTTGATCAGGAGTACACAATATCAGAAGGAGTATCCCGTAATACTACAATAGCTACCATACAAGCATCCGATGTTGATGTTGGCAATGTTAACTTGTTTAATATCATAAATGATCCTAGTAAGATAAAAATACTGGCTATACGCTTTGTTGTTTGTAACCGCAAATTATATAATCAGTTTTTTGATGCTGACTAATGTTTATGTGGTTTGTCTATATTTTAATTAGGATCATTATTCAAGATTGGTCACAATACTGGCTTGTTACAAACTGAAGGTGGTCCTGAGGATTTTGATAGAGAAACTTTCTCCAGTTATACTATCATAATTCAAGTGAGCTAGTACTACATTATACATTATAAATACATGTACATGTACATGGTTCATTGTACAAGTACATTGTTTGTCATTTGTAGTAATCAATCCCCCATTGTTTACTATTGCTGAAGTGAAATGTATTGATTAGTAGCATTAGGTGGTTGCGGTTTTGAACAGAGGGACAATTATTGTATGTACATGTACATTGTATTTGTATAGCTTTACTATCAAAATTAATCTCTTTAATCCCCTCTTCCTCCCTCTCTCCCCTCTCTCTCTGCCTCTCTCTCTGCCTCTCTCTCTGTCTGTCTGTCTGTCTCTCTCTCTGTCTCTGTCTGTCTGTCTCTGTCTCTGTCTCTGTCTCTGTCTCTGTCTCTCTCTTCATTATTATACTGTAGGTATATAATGCTGATAATGTACAAAGGAATAGTAATGCCAGCATAACATTCATTCTGACTGATGTTAATGACAACACTCCATACTTTACACACACCCTTAATGATACTTGTATCTATGAGAACTCACCTACTGGACTTGTGGTAAGACTGGCATATGTACATCTTTAGAATGTACTAAAGCTAAGTATAAATTCTAGATATTGTGTGTTCTAATGAGATTGTTCTGACTATTATTATCTTCATTTTAGATTGGCACATACACTGCTCATGATATCGACATTGGCATAAACAGTAAAGTGTTCTTTCAAATCACTGATGGGAATGATGGTGATGCATTTTCTATTGAAGGTAAATTGAATTAGTAACAATACCAACCACTATTACATGTATATACTTTAGCCCTAGATGGTAGTTTAAAGGTTCTAAATCAGTTGGACTATGAGGATGGTGTCACTGATTTCACTCTAACTATTCGTGTTCAAGATCTTGGTACACCTTCTTTCTTCAATGAAACAAGCATCAATATATGCATACTGGACGTCAATGATAATGGCCCAAGTTTCACACAGTCCAGTGTCGACCCTGTATCCATAATGGAGAATCAGCAAGATGGACAGTTTATAGCTACTTTTGAAGTCACTGATCTTGATAGCCCACCTTATGATGAGGCAGTCATTA
The DNA here is from genome assembly GCF_000090795.2 of Amphimedon queenslandica. Classification (NCBI taxonomy): domain Eukaryota; kingdom Metazoa; phylum Porifera; class Demospongiae; order Haplosclerida; family Niphatidae; genus Amphimedon; species Amphimedon queenslandica. The sequence goes on along the minus strand of NW_003546286.1, from coordinate 258,753 downwards.
GAATTGTCAGTGGAAATGAGTTGGATGCATTCTATTTCAATGAGAGCTCAAATAGTCTTTTTGTAAAGAATGGGAGCTTCTTTGACTATGAGAGTGGGAATAACACATTCACTCTTACTGTAGTAGCTGAGGACATTCACAACCCTGCATTTAATGATACTGCATTGGTAAGTGTTACCTCTACATGGCATACTTTTAAAATACCTTTCTCTTTTCTGGCCTCTCTCTCTCTCCTCTTAGGTTACCATTACTATTACTGATGCGAATGACAATCCTCCAGTATTAGATGTTAACTTCCTTGACATTTCACTATTGGAGTCAGAGACAGTTGGTGCTATCCTTGGACAGCTTGTTGCAACTGATGCTGACACTGGGAGCAACGCTCAAGTATCTTATGCTATCAAATCACAAAGTACCTACTAATTGCTGTTGTAGTAATATTGATAGGCAATTTAGAACAAATATATAGTATTTTTGATGTTATTATTATTCTTATACTTGTATGGCTGTTGTTTTCTGTCATTGCAGATGGTAACAAGTTTTCAATTGATCCAGTTACCGGTCTGATTACATTGACTGATGGCTTGGACTATGAGACACCACCTAACCAATATGAGATAATAATAACAGTGACTGATCATGGGGTACCACCTCTATCAGCGACTGCCAGTGTGAGGGTCAATGTTACCGATATTAATGACAACCCACCAACCATTGATCCACCTATTATTGTCAAAGACTATTACATACCTGAGGTCAGGACATTACTGATCTTTTCAATGTCTTCATTATGTATATATATTTACAGAATGCAACACATGGGCATTTTATACTGGATGTGAATGCTACTGACCCTGATACTGGCCTTGGTGGAGTGTTGAGCTATGAGTTCAGTAATGGTTTTTCAACATATGGAGACCCTCCACTGTTTGCTATTGACAGTGTGACTGGTGATATAATACTGGTTGGGAGTCTAGACTATGAATCTACCATCATATATGAGGTAAGACATAAAGTGTAATTGTACAAGAGTATGCGTACGTTTGATAGTGTCTAATTGAGTTAATGGGTGTGTGTGTATTTGTATATTAGGTTACAGGGGTAGTAAAAGATGGAGGAAACCCACAGTTCCAAGACAGCTTCAGTTTTACAGTACATGTTACTGATATCAATGACCATATACCAACTTTCAAGACACCAATTGTAAGCTATCTCACATCTTCAATCAAAACTATTATTGTATATTCATACAGTGTTAGTTCAGCACTGTTATTATTGCTATTATCATTATCATTATTATTATTATTATTATTATTATTTGTTGTTGTTGTTATATTTTTTAGTATTCAAATTATGACTTGTTTGAGGATCAGGTCACTGGCCCTAATAATCCTTTTACTCACTTGAATGGAACTGACATTGATGCAAGTGATGCTAATAAGTTATACTTTTATGCTGTATCAGATGATGGCTACGCCGTTCCTAATTGTGTTGGAGCTTTTTGTGTGTCGCGTAATGGCAATGTATACAATCACAGATCGTTAGTAAGTGAAATCCTAAATGCTTACAAAAATACCACTTTTAATATAAAACAATACAATTTGAAAACTCCATTGAAAAGTTTTGTTACTAGTTGCATTGGGTTGTATTGTCATTGGCTATTCCATTGATTATTGTAGGATAGAGAGATTGAGGATACTCACACACTAAGAGTGACTGTAAGCAACTCAATGTCAACTGATAAAAGTGTAAGTCAAATAATAATTATTATTATCATTGTTATTATTGTTAATTTTTCTTTAGAACAAGACTGTTACAGGTGAAATACAAAAAATTAAGACTCAAAAATAGCATGTGACACTATTTCTCTTGTTCTCCCTCTCTTTTCTTTCCTTATTTTAGATCTAAATCTACCGACACAGGTACTGACTATTACTATACTTGATGTCAATGATAATGCACCTCAATTTATAAGCTTTGAGACTAAAGTTGGTAAGTCATTATTCATGATGCAATGACATTCATTAATTCATTCTTTCCTTTACAGGCATTGATGATAATGCAGCTATAGGAACTAGACTATTAACCATTCAGGTAATAATCATTATTAAATTTTGTCAAAATATATTCCCAACTGCTTTAGTCAATGCCCTTATGCCATATAAAAATTAAGTTAATTTCGATTAAATTTTTAACATCAAAATATTTCTTTTCTTGTTATTATTAGACCAGTGATGCTGATGTTGGAGACTTTGCAAAAGTTTGGTATAGAATAGAAGGACATGGAGCAGCTGTCACTATCGACAGAGAAATTGGTGTGATCAATACAGCTGGGTCATTCTTCAATGAAGCAGGACGCCGATACACAGCAACTGTTGAAGCATATGACAATGAAGGAAGACTACCATTCAACACTAATTCGATATCAATATTGGTTAGACTTGAATAGAGACTTGATTGTATTTGACAAGAAGTGTTTATTTTTATAGTTTTATGTGTACGACTATCGAGACAACAGTATTATATTACAAGTTAACCAAACTGTTTCTTACGTACTACAAAACCTTGCTGAATATCGAAGGTATGCCTATCCAAATGACTAGTAAAAAGAGGGCAGGACTCTACTTTAATGATTTCATTCTATACATTAGGATTATACAAAATGCAACTGGTGGTCAAGTAGTAATTACTGATGTTCGTCCAAGCATTAATACAGTCACGGGACAAGTTGATTACTCAAAGTACAGTATATACTATAAACGATAGCATCCATACATATTACACTATGCATACACACATACATGCATACTACATGTATAATGTAGTGTAATATTCAATATGTGATAGCACTATGTCCTTAATGTTTTTTTTGTAGAACTGATATAGTCTTCATTGTTATCGATTCGAATACAGATACACCTTCTCCTGGTTCAGAAATAATAGAGTGAGTATTATTAATACCTATTAATACTTTAATATCTATTAACATCATATCTATTTCTGTACATGCAGAATTTTTAATCAGCCTGGAACAAATGTGTCCCTACCTGGAATTAATGGGACTCCTGTCATTACTGTGAGTGAATACATTGAATAACCTTTAATTTTTATTCTTTTTTCCCTTAATATGTATATATAGGTACCAGCACCACCTCTAGTAACCACTACAGGCTATGATCTCTGGCTTATTATACTGATAATAGCTGCAATGGGCTCTGTCATACTCTTGCTCTGCTGTGCTTTCTGTGTTTTTCTAATCAGCGAAAAGAGAAGGTGGGTGACCAACCGTAGAGTACTCTTTGACTCCGTTAGTAAGAATTGGTTGGATTCAGTTTTTTTATTTGACATTGTGGTTGACCGTAATTTTACTAATTAGATAGCAATCTCCCACACTGTCACTACTGTTTAGCCAATAAATAATAATAATAATTGATGAAACTGATAATTTTTCACTCCACACCCTGATAGTAGTACTAAATATACACAAGCGTAATAGTAATTTTTGTCAGCAAGGTTTCCCACGAAGCAAAACAGCGCTATGCTTCATGAACTGACAATTTTTTGCTGAAATACCCTGTACTATAGTAGAGGTTTCTTTATAAAAGTCGTTCTTATCCTATGTTTGAGCTGATTTCAATTACGAAATAGATTTTTGGAAATTTTAAAAGTTGGTCCAAAAGTATTAAAAGCGTTATTATTATTCGTGTAATAATGTAGTGATTTTCTATTCTCTTGACATTAGGCGTAGGAAGCTAAAAGAAGAAAAGAGTGAACTCAATGGTAAGTATATTCAAGTAAAATGATACTAATTTCTAATTTTTTTTATGCAGATGATTTCTCATTGACAAGAAGCACAGCGTAAGTGTCTCAAGTTTATTAAATATATATATTTTAAAATTCGATATTGTAGTGAGTACAATACTACTAATAATCCATTGTGGATATCACCTGTCATGCTGCCAGGAAGAGATGACATTTCTAGTATATCGTAAGTACAAATAATAACCAATAATAATAATAAATGATATTTTTGATACAGATCAGTCAACACTAAACCTACTGTAGTTAAACCCAATCCAATGTATGAAGATCAGGTGAGTCCATACTAGATCTAAATAGACTCAGTATAGCATGTGCTACATTATGAATGGTCTTATGAAGCCACTGTAAGGACCAATAATAACGTAAATGTACTATGTGTATATGGTGAAGTCACCAGTCTACTAATAAGATTAAGAGATGATTATCATTTAATATGATGATCTTGCAACTGTCGCATGATGAAATTCTATTTTTTATGTAGGAGGTCAATCTTGAATTATTAGATGACGATGATGAGCCTTGGAGCAGTACAGAGAATCTTATTGTTCCGCCAAAGAATGTCACTAAGCTAAAGGGAACCCGTCAAATGACTGATGACGATCTCCTTGATCAAGCAGTTGGTCTTTCACCTTCGAGGAGGTCTGTTGCTGATGATGATGAAGATGATGAAAGATTTTCTTTCATTTAAAACTTTTTACTTATTTTGTATGCATATATAGAGCTCCATGCTGTACACACACACACATTAAATGTTATAACTTAATGAGTATGACATGCTCACAATTGAAATGTAGTGTTGATTTTTGCACGAGTCTTTGACAAAATTATATTTTAATAATGATTAAATGAGAGTTTAAATGAAAAATTTAAATACACAGAACACAAATAATGCACAATACTCGTTGATAAAACATTTGTTTGTTAATTGTTCTTCTTAAATAATAAAATTATTATTTTGTTTACGAGGCAACATGCTCGTCCTCTGGTAGACTATTAGTTTCAGAATAGAAGGCATCGCTATCCTCTTCTTCGCTCGAGAAATCATCAGTGTCAGCCTCAGTATCGAGCTCCTCCTCAGAAAACTGGCACAGGGCAGTGTGGAGCTCTTCAAAGGTAGGACGGGACTTTGCCTCCATGTCCCAACATTCCTTCATCACATTGTACACTTCAGACGGACAATCATCAGGACGATGGAGGACTTTCCCGTGACGAATAGCTTCAGTGACTTCTTCATTTGATAGCCCATAGTAAGGTTGAAGAGCAAAGGAGAACACCTCCCACATAACGACACCGAAAGACCACACATCACCCTCGATAGAAAACTTGCCATAGACGAGGGACTCAGGGGACATCCATCGAACGGGGAGAATGGCTTGCCCATTGATGCGATAATAGTCCCGACTGTAGAGGTTCCTACTCATACCAAAGTCTCCTATCTTTACTTTGAGGTCGGAGTTAATGAGACAGTTACGACAAGCGAGGTCACGATGCACGTGATTCTTACTGGCCAGGTACTCCATTCCACTGGCAATCTGTCTACATATGGACAGGAGCTGGGTTTTACTGAGTGCCGGGGGGTCGTTAGAATAACTGGACTCTGTACGAGAGCGATGGTCGAAAGGGTTCAATAAACGTCGCTGCATGCTTGAGGCTTTAGAGCGAAGGTACTGGGTCAAGTCTCCTTCATCCATGTATTCAAAGACCATCTGGTAAGGCATCTCAGTCATGCACACGCCATATATGTGAAGTATGTTTGGATGGTCGAAAGAAAACATCAGCTTGGCTTCTTCAATAAAGTTTGACCTAATCTCAGATGACGACTCCTCCTTCAGTGTCTTGACTGCAACCTCTATCTCCTCATCGTCTGATGCTATACCAAAAGCACGTCCTTTGAAAACGATTCCAAAGTTACCCTGACCTAATTGACCGGCGTATTGAATCTGCTTAGGGTTGAGTTTATGGAAGTTGTTGGGCAGGTCCACTTCATTGCTCATGCCTGTCGTTGCTTGGAAATAATTCGAGTTGACAACAAAACTGTCATCGTTGAGCTTCTTCCTTGTAAGGCCTTCAAGCTGCAACTCTATAGACTCCTGCTTCTTAAGATTCTTCCTCCTCCTTTGAATATAAACTATAAAAATCAACATGCCGACTATACCAAGGACAAATATGACTAGCACCACTATCAGGGAAAACACCAGCGCTGTCATTTTGCTCGACTGAGCTCCATCAACAATGCCCGGTCCTCCACTGCTAGTCCCAGGGAGGGTACCTTCCGGCTCTTCGTAGTTGTCACAGTAACGAACACGACAATACTCCCAACTGTTAGACCCAGTGTAGCACCATGGCCTTCTCAAGACCCCTCCTGGGTTACGGCAGTGGTTCTGAGCATTAGCTAGTGTTGGATGATACATGGTGCTAATAGGATGATCCTCTGACTTCCAATCATGACAGGTAGCACCGCTCTCAGTAATAGAGACATTTCCAAGGTAGTCGATGCCCTTGTTAACGTAGCAAGTATCTAATATGAGAGAGAGAGGGGGGGAATATTATTATTAAAGTGAGTAAAAGACATAACATAAATGTGAAGCTTCTGTTGAAACAAAGCTGAAAGTACAGGAGTAGTGAGCATTGGTATCAAAGGTAATACTATCAGTTAGTGTACACAAACCAAATTAGCAGGCCATACAAAACAGACCTGCAACCCACAATTGAGTAAATCATTAACCACACTATCAGATATTATACTACAGGTATACAACCATAAGACCCAAAGTGAAATCACTCTATTAAACTAATAAATACTTATAGTAAATAGTAAGACTTACAAGTGCTGTTGGCCGGATTGGACGCTACAGTGGGAGAAAAAAAAAGAGCAAAGCATTAATAATTACGAATGGTATACTAGCTCTCTACCTTGATTTCCAATGACTGGTATTTGAAGGGGCTCCTCACAAGTGCCATTGCATTTCATCTCACTAAGGAAACCAGAACTTTGATCACTCTTGAAAAACTTATCAAACTCCTTGTAGACAGAAGGACAGAGACTCTGTAGAGATTGTCTCAAGGAGCAGTGTCTGCCACAGAGCTCCTTAGGGCCAGACTCGTCACACCGAGGGAAAGCACTGTGACACAATAATATCCTGAAAATATCCTCGCAGCCTTGAGAAGGTCGGAGATGATAGCGAGTCCTAAAGAACACTTGACTGATTTTCTCTTCGATGTCCTTCTGGCTATCAATCTTGCTCCCTTTCCTTATAAAGACATTGGCATTATCATAGCCTGCCAGAGCAGAGCACATGGTCCCATTGTACGTATCACAAGTGTCTAAGGAAGAGGAAGACAAGACAGTTAATATTGTATTTTGCTTCTTTCTGCTAATTACAGTGTACATGTATGCTGTTGACCACAACAGCAAGCACAAGTATTAATAATTAATTATTGGCAGTGATGATGATCTAATGTAAGCAGATAAGCCACACTGTAGGTATACTAATACCATATATGCATGCTCGCATACAATCAAATCATTAATAAGCAAAATGTAGCCACCTAATAAGAAACCACAACTTGAACACACCCCTCAAGCCTTATATATCAATGGGACCACAACTACAAGCAAAACCACAAGATTCTATAAGACTTCCTCAAACTAAAGCTGTTCCCTATAGATATGATAAACTATACGCTTACCACATGAGGGTATGTCACAGTACTCCCATCTAACATTAGGGTCACTGGTGTAGCACCAAGGTCTCTCTCCCAGACCCCCAGGGTTCCTACAAGACTGTCCAGCATTATGAAGCTCTGTAGCATAGACCGAGGGTAGCATAGGATGCCTGTGTGGTGTCTGGAGGACCCACAACTGACAGGGGTGGTTTGAGCGGGTCCGGTCCTGTCTCCCAGTATAGCCGATCCCTTTGCCACGAACACATGAGCCTGTGTCCTCAACCGACTGGACTTGATCTACACAGACAAAGAGGAAACATAAATTGCATTAAGCTAAACCCCAAGAGATCCCAGTTTACTATTAGCAACTGACCTTTTCTGGAAGCATCATAACTCAATGGTATACATTCAGGGGCTTCACCGCCTTCACTGGACCGGCACATACTGATTATTGTCTGGTAGACTGAGGGATGCTCTCTCTTTATCCTCTCGGCATCAGCTGAACACTTTCCATGAATGAATTCATTACAAGTTGTATTGCATGTTGGCCTTGGTAGTGGTCTCAAAGGCTGGCGGGCATCGCAGTAAGGATAGACTGTGTGACAGAGGAGACTCTTAGCCAAATCCTCACACTTCCGATCCTTCGTATTGTCCCTGATGTTGGTCATGGCTAGGCTGATGTAGCCCTCTTGGCTCTCTGAGGACGTGTTGATATAAATTGGAAGCTGGTTATGTAAATAGCTCCGGCAGAAAGAGCTTGGTATTGCAGAGTCTGCAAATTCGCAACGTAAGCTACAATAAAGAGAAGAATACAAGAGTATCATATAGTCAGTATAATGCTGGACAATAATAAAACGGTCAAGGGAAACCATATATCTCTAGCCACAGGCCAGAAGGGCACAGACAGTGGTCAGCACACTCAGCTATTTGAGGCTTTACAGTCTCCAAGGCCAGACCCTCCAGACCATCCCCAGAGACTCTAAGACTAACTTGAGGCCACATTTTAAAACCAAAGGCCACCCAACCATAGTTTTAAAACCAAAGGCCACCCAGCCATACTCTAGAGAACCACCAACTGACAGGAAGGCAATGTTGTAATACTTCAGTATGTATAGCCAAACCACAAGGTATAATTATAATTATTATTAGTATTTGTAAAATACACACTTACTCATTTGATGAATTGTATTCTAAAAAAAAATAAAGAAGAAAGGATAATTTATTATGTTAGTAATACACTCTACCATACCTCTCACTGTCACAAAAACCGAGCGTGCTTTATCCACCAGTCTTTTCCCTTCTGGCGGATTGACTTGCACATTCTGAGCCAGGCAGTAGTATTCACCACTCATGTCAGAGGTGGCATCATTGAGAATAAGAGTGCTGCTACCATATCCACTTCTTTGTGTGATGCCTACACCGTTTGAAACAACTTTGATCCATCTCACTAACGGAGTGGGAAACCCTCTAGCTGTACACTTGACAGTCTCAGACGTCATTTCATCCATCACAACATTTGATAAAGTTTGATCAATGGCTGGCGGAGCTGTAGACAAGAGAGACACAAAGAATGAATTCAGACCTCTTATAAAACGACTTACATTGCCTTCCAAAGTAATAAATGTGAGAGCCAAGAGATCTGTATCTTCCAACCTCCAAAACCCTTTCTGGCTGATTAGACACTAGAAACTGATAATAGGTGACATTGTCCAAGAGCTGTGAAAAACTGTAATACTGTCGGCGTCCAGGAACGTTTATCCACCCGTTGGCATCCTTGGTGCTAGTACTAGTGTCTCTATCACCAGGAGTGTTGTCCACAGTCGAAAAATATTGAATTTTAACTCTCCAGTGTCTGGAACCGGAGCAATATGGGATGTTTTCTGAATTTTTCTCTGTAATGTTCCAGGTCAGGTTGACTGCCACGCTTCCGTTGGGAAAGATGAAAGATTGAACTACAATGTCTTTAACAGTTGGCAAGAAACACTCCTGCACCAGGCCTTCATGGGAATCAGCTATTAAAAAAATATCAACAAATTATAGCTGTACAACAACTGTATTAAAAACACTTACGTATTGTAAACACAAGATCATTGGACATTTGGTTTGCCTTATTACCAATCTCATTAATTACGCAGCGATATAATCCATGGTATGAAATATCAAATCTGGAAAATGAAAATGTGTATTTGTACAATTTATTCCGACGATCATACGAATGACTAATTTTGTAAAAAGAGTGATAAAGACTGCTGATGGGTTTGTCCGCTAAGTACACATTGACCTCCGAGAGGCAGTTGGATCGATATACGCACTCCTTTTGCAGACTAGCACCAATCCCAAGGGGGACCCTACTGAATGTACTTTTGAACTCGAAGGCACAGTCTCTGCCAGAGACATGACCTAACAAAGGAAATGAAAGCAATCAACAGTGCATTGGAGCATTTTCACACAGGACCATACACGTATTAGCACCAGTTTACACGCTACAAGTGCTAATGCTGTGTACAATAAGTGGATTTTCATTACAAGGCACGCTAGCCAGGCAGTATTACTAACAGCACTGTCTGCTACTTACTTGAGCAGAAGCTACAGAAAACGAGGGCAGCGATTAATATCGAGGTGACGGACATCATTAGCTATATCTCGCCTTGACCACGTACAGGCACAGCCAGTGAATTTCTTTTCTTGGATGATTGTGAGCTTTGGTTTCCACACGAGCAGCAAGCTCAATTCCCTGGGATTTTATAAACGTGTAACGCCCACGACCGACAAAGTGCTAGTTAATAAAATCAATTAATCACAGTTAAGGATAACACAATAATAGCAACAGTATTGATTGATTTCCTGATGTTAAAGTTTGAGACAGTCATTCTACAACTTGTTTAGCATTAGCATGAGAATACATGTGACTCACAGCTACCTACAACATAGAGAAATATATCTTTTAATATAAGAAAGAGATTTGACAGAAGATAAAATATTCAAAAGACAATAATTGTTGGCAATAAAATAATGTCAACAACAATAAAGTAACAAGAGAAGATATTATAATTATCTTTATGATAGTTGCTGCATGTTAGATAATAGCAATATTAAACCAAATTTGGCATATGAGCCAAAATTCACTTCCCAATTGCCAATCGATCCCATTAAACAATAATGATTGAAGATACAAACTGACACTACTAACTCAGCAATGTAATACAAAAAACTTTTGAAATTGTTTATTTTCATAAAAGCAATAAAACTTGTCCAATGTCTCCAAAAGTGCTGCAGTCATACACAAAGCAAGAGACATTGGATATATTTATTGTATATAAGGATTACACACAACACAGACTTTGAGATAAGGATATAATCAGCGTCCAGACCACATCAAAGATATGAATACATAAAACGAGAGAATGGGTGTGGTAAAGGATAAGAGGTGAATCCATTGGGTCACTAATTACTAGCTTACAGTTACTATGAGCAAAAGAGAGAGGAGGAAGAGAGGGAGAGGAGAGAGTTCCAAAGGTAATAAAAGGTGGTTTATAAAACTCAATACTTCAGTACAAAATAACTATGTACTCGTGGTCATAGCTAGATTTTAGTAACACATGATATGACACGTTCTTACTATGTAAAAAAAGTTATGTACTGCTTACTCTTGCTCTATTCAGTAAACAGTTACATGTTGAATTGTAAACAGTCTTAAAAGTGTTGATTTGTTCTGAAGACTCTCTGAATAGCAAATTAAATACTTTTAAGGAAAGGTACACCACCTACATGCAGACACCATAAGGTGAAGGATTATGCTTGGAATTACATTTAAAGTCACTTCCCCCAACAGAGTGTACTAAGTGAGCTAAACAGCATGAGCTTCATGAGCTGACAAGCACTACAATACAGTACATGGCATTTGGAGTAACTTTAATAAATCATAAAAAATCCAAATTTGATCAGAATCAGCTCAAACTAGATATACAATACAATATCAGAACATGTATGTGTATCAGAAAAAATTGTAAAAATGGAGAATTCTCTCCTAGCGAAATTTGGCCAAATACCCTGTACTAAACATAAAAAATTTAAAAAAACAAGATGAAGTAGGATTCCGAACGACCAACGAAAATACGAAATGAAATCCTACTCATGACACAAATTCTACTCTACATTGACTTTCAATGTTATTATG